>NW_027422274.1:0-209078 GCF_037893015.1 Macrotis lagotis | reverse complement strand
GGGAAACAAGGCTAAGGCACGACAACGCACGCTAGGCAATGCACGGCAAGGCAAGGAAAGGGTAACGCATGGGAAAGCACGGTCAGGCGAGGCAAGGCTAAGGAAAGCCAACGCAAGGCTAGGCAATGCACGGTAAGCAAGCAAGGAGTAACGGAATGCAAGGAAGGAAAGGGAAAGCAAGGGAAGGCAAGGGTAACGGAAGGAACGGCACGGCAAGGGGTAACAAGGCTAAGGCACGACAACACACGGCTAGGAAATGCACGGCAAGGCAAGGAAAGGGTAACGCAAGGCAAGGCACGGTGAGGCTAGACAAGGTTAATGCACGACATCGCAAGGCTAGGCAATGCACGACAATGCAAGGAATGCTTAAACTAAAGGAAGGCACGGTCAGGCGAGATAAGGCTAAGGCACGACAACGCAAGGCTAGGCAATGCACGAAAGGCAAGCAAAGAGTAACGGAAGGTAAGGAAGGCAAGGGAAAGCAAGGAAAGGCAATGGTAACGGAAGGAACGGCACGGCAAGGGGAAACAAGGCTAAGGCACGACAACGCACGCTAGGCAATGCACGGCAAGGCAAGGAAAGGGTAACGCAGGGGAAAGCACGGTCAGGCGAGGCAAGGCTAAGGCATGACAACGCAAGGCTAGGCAATGCACGGAAAGCAAGAAAAGAGTAACGGAACGCAAGGAAGGCAAGGGAAAGCAAGGGAAGGCAAGGGTAACGGAAGGAACGGAACGGCAAGGGGTAACAAGGCTAAGGCACGACAACGCAGGGCTAGGCAATGCACGGCAAGGCAAGCAAAGAGTAACGGAAGGAAAGGAAGGCAAGGCAAAGCCAGGGAAGGCAAGTGTAACAAAAGGCACGCAACGGCAAGGGGAAACAAGTCTAAGGCACGACAACACACGGCTAGGAAATGCACGGCAAGGCAAGGAAAGGGTAACGCAAGGCAAGGCACGGTGAGGCTAGGCAAGGCTAATGCACGACAACGCAAGGCTAGGCAATGCACGACAATGCACGTAAAGCTTAAAGCAAAGGAAGGCACGGTCAGGCGAGATAGGGCTAAGGCACGACAACGCAAGGCTTGGCAATGCGCGGAAGGCAAGCAAAGAGTAACGGAAGGTAAGGAAGGCAAGGGAAAGCAAAGAAAGGCAAGTGTAACGGAAGGAAAGCCATGGCAAGGGGAAACAAGGCTAAGGCACGACAACGCACGCTAGGCAATGCACGGCAAGGCAAGGACAGGGTAACGCATGGGAAAGCACGGTCAGGCGAGGCAAGGCTAAGGAAAGCCAACGCAAGGCTAGGCAATGCACGGAAAGCAAGCAAGGAGTAACGGAATGCAAGGAAGGAAAGCGAAAGCAAGGGAAGTCAAGGGTAACGGAAGGAACGGCACGGCAAGGGGTAACAAGGCTAAGGCACGACAACGCACGGCTAGGCAATGCACGGCAAGGCAAGGAAAGGGAAACGCAAGGCAAGGCACGGTGAGGCTAGGCAAGGCTAATGCACGACAACGCAAGGCTAGGCAATGCACGACAATGCAAGGAAAGCTTAAAGCAAAGGAAGGCACGGTCAGGCGAGATAAGGCTAAGGCACGACAACGCAAGGCTAGGCAATGCAGGGAAGGGAAGCAAAGAGTAACGGAAGGTAAGCAAGGCAAGGAAAAGCAAGGCAAGGCAAGGGTAACGGAAGGAACTGCACGGCAAGGGGAAACAAGGCTAAGGCACGGCAACGCAGGCTGGGCAATGCACGGCAAGGCAAGGAAAGGGTAACGCATGGGAAAGCACGTTCAGGCGAGGCAAGGCTAAGGCACGACAACGCAAGGCTAGGCAATGCACCACAATGCAAGGAAAGCTTAAAGCAAAGGAAGGCACGGTTAGGCGAGATAAGGCTAAGGCACGACATCGCAAGGCTAGGCAATGCACGGAAGGCAAGCAAAGAGTAACGGAAGGTAAGGAAGGCAAGGGAAAGCAAGGAAAGGCAAGTGTAACGGAAGGAACGGCAAGGCAAGGGGAAACAAGGCTAAGGCACGACAACGCACGCTAGGCAATGCACGGCAAGGCAAGGAAAGGGTAACGCATGGGAAAGCACGGTCAGGCGAGGCAAGCCTAAGGCATGACAACGCAAGGCTAGGCATTGCACGGAAAGCAAGCAAAGTGTAAAGGAACGCAAGGAAGGCAAGGGAAAGCAAGGGAAGGCAAGGGTAACGGAAGGAACGGCACGGCAAGGGGTAACAAGGCTAAGGCACGACAACGCAGGGCTAGGCAATGCACGGCAAGGCAAGCAAAGAGTAACGGAAGGAAAGGAAGGCAAGGCAAAGCCAGGCAAGGCAAGTGTAACAAAAGGCACGCAACGGCAAGGGGAAACAAGTCTAAGGCACGACAACACACGGCTAGGAAATGCACGGCAAGGCAAGGAAAGGGTAACGCAAGGCAAGGCACGGTGAGGCTAGGCAAGGCTAATGCACGACAACGCAAGGCTAGGCAATGCACGACAATGCAAGTAAAGCTTAAAGCAAAGGAAGGCACGGTCAGGCGAGATAAGGCTAACGCACGAGAACGCAAGGTTTGGCAATGCACGGAAGGCAAGCAAAGAGTAACGGAAGGTCAGGAAGGCAAGGGAAAGCAAAGAAAGGCAAGTGTAACGGAAGGAAAGCCATGGCAAGGGGAAACAAGGCTAAGGCACGACAACGCACGCTAGGCAATGCACGGCAAGGCAAGGAAAGGGTAACGCATGGGAAAGCACGGTCAGGCGAGGCAAGGCTAAGGAAAGCCAACGCAAGGCTAGGCAATGCACGGAAAGTAAGCAAGGAGTAACGGAATGCAAGGAAGGAAAGCGAAAGCAAGGGAAGGCAAGGGTAACGGAAGGAACGGCACGGCAAGGGGTAACAAGGCTAAGGCACGACAACACACGGCTAGGAAATGCACGGCAAGACAAGGAAAGGGTAACGCAAGGCAAGGCACGGTGAGGCTAGGCAAGGTTAATGCACGACAACGCAAGGCTAGGCAATGCACGGCAAGGCAAGGTAAGGGTAACGCATGGGAAAGCACGGTCAGGCGAGGCAAGGCTAAGGCACGACAACCCAAGGCTAGGCAATGCACGGAAGGCAAGCAAAGAGAAACGGAAGGTAAGGAAGGAAAGGGAAAGCAAAGAAAGGCAAGTGTAACGGAAGGAACGGCACGGCAAGGGGAAACAAGGCTAAGGCACGAGAACGCACGGCTAGGCAATGCACGGCAAGGCAATCAAAAGGTAACGCAAGGAAAGGCACGGTGAGGCTAGGCAAGGCTAATGCACGAAAACGCAAGGCTAGACGATGCACGACAATGCAAGGAAAGCTTAAAGCAAAGGAAGGCAAGGTCAGGCGAGATAAGGCTAAGGCACGACAACGCAAGGCTAGGCAATGCACGGAAGGCAAGCAAAGAGTAACGGAAGGTAAGGAAGGCAAGGGAAAGGAAGGAACGGCAAGTGTAACGGAAGGAACGGCACGGCAAGGGGAAACAAGGCAAAGGCACGACAACGCACGGCTAGGCAATGCACGGAAAGGGAAGGAAAGGCTAACGCATGGGAAAGCACGGTCAGGCGATGCAAGGCTACGGCATGACAACGCAAGGCTAGGCAATGCACAGAAAGCAAGCAAAGAGTAACGGAACGCAAGGAAGGCAAGGGAAAGCAAGGGAAGGCAAGGGTAACGGAAGGAACGGCACGGTAAGGGGTAACAAGGCTAAGGCACGGCAACGCAGGGCTAGGCAATGCACGGCAAGGCAAGGAAAGGGTAACGCAGGGGAAGGCACGGTCAGGTGAGTCAAGGATAAGGCACGACAATGCAAGGCTAGGCAATGCACGGCAAGGCAAGGAAAGAGTAACGGAAGGAAAGGAAGGCAAGTCAAAGCCAGGAAAGGCAAGTGTAACAAAAGGCACGCCACGGCAAGGGGAAACAAGGCTAAGGCACGACAACGCACGGCTAGGCAATGCACGGAAATGCAAGGAAAGGGTAACGCATGGGAAAGCACGGTCAGGCGATGCAAGGGTAAGGCATGACAACGCAAGGCTAGGCAATGCACGGAAAGCAAGCAAAGAGTAACGGAACGCAAGGAAGGCAAGGGAAAGCAAGGGAAGGCAATGGTAACGGAAGGAACGGCACTGCAAGGGGTAACAAGGCTAAGGCACAGCAACGCAGGGCTAGGCAATGCACGGCAAGGCAAGGAAAGGGTAACGCATGGGAAAGCACGGTCAGGCGACGCAAGGCTAAGGCATGACAACGCAAGGCTAGGCAATGCACGGAAAGCAAGCAAAGAGTAAGGGAACGCAAGGAAGGCAAGGGAAAGCAAGGGAAGGCAAGGGTAACGGAAGGAACGGCACGGCAAGGGGTATCAAGGCTAAGGCACGGCAACGCAGGGCTAGGCAATGCACGGCAAGGCAAGGAAAGAGTAACGGAAGGAAAGGAAGGCAAGTCAAAGCCAGGAAAGGCAAGTGTAACAAAAGGCACGCCAGGGCAAGGGGAAACAAGGCTAAGGCACGACAACGCACGGCTAGGCAATGCACGGCAAGGCAAGGAAAGGGTAACGCAAGGCAAGGCACGGTGAGGCTAGGCAAGGCTAATGCACGACAACGCAAGGCTAGGCAATGCACGACAATGCAAGGAAAGCTTAAAGCAAAGGAAGGCACGGTCAGGCGAGATAAGGCTAAGGCACGACAACGCAAGGCTAGGCAATGCAGGGAAGGGAAGCAAAGAGTAACGGAAGGTAAGCAAGGCAAGGAAAAGCAAGGAAAGGCAAGGGTAACGGAAGGAACGGCACGGCAAGGGGGAACAAGGCTAAGGCACGGCAACGCAGGCTGGGCAATGCACGGCAAGGCAAGGAAAGGGTAACGCATGGGAAAGCACGTTCAGGCGAGGCAAGGCTAAGGCATGACAACGCAAGGCTAGGCAATGCACGGAAGGCAAGCAAACAGTAACGGAAGGTAAGGAAGGCAAGGGAAAGCAAAGAAAAGCAAGTGTAACGGAAGGAACTGCACGGCAAGGGGAAACAAGGCTAAGGCACGACAACGCACGGCTAGGCAATGCACGGCAAGGCAAGCAAAGGGTAACGCAAGGCAATGCACGGTGAGGCTAGACAAGGCTAATGCACGAAAACGCAAGGCTAGGCAATGCACGACAATGCAAGGAAAGCTTAAAGCAATGGAAGGCAAGGTCAGGCGAGATAAGGCAAAGGCACGACAACGCAAGGCTAGGCAATTCAGGGAAGGCAAGCAAAGAGTAACGGAAGGTAAGCAAGGCAACGAAAAGCAAGGAAAGGCAAGGGTAACGGAAGGAACGGCACGGCAAGGGGGAACAAGTCTCAGGCACGACACCGAACTCTAGGCAATGAACGGCAAGGCAAGGAAAGGGTAACGCATGGGAAAGCACGGTCAGGCGAGGCAAGGCTAAGGCACGACAACGCAAGGCTAGGCAATGCACGGAAGGCAAGCAAAGAGTAACGGAAGGTAAGGAAGGCAAGGGAAAGCAAGGAAAGGCAAGTGTAACGGAAGGAACGGCACGGCAAGGGGTAACAAGGCTAAGGCACGAAAACGCAGGGCTAGGCAATGCACGGCAAGGCAAGGAAAGAGTAACGGAAGGAACGGAAGGCAAGGCAAAGCCAGGCAAGGCAAGTATAACAAAAGGCACGCAACGGCAAGGGGAAACAAGTCTAAGGCACGACAACACACGGCTAGGAAATGCACGGCAAGGCAAGGAAAGGGTAACGCAAGGCAAGGCACGGTGCGGCTAGGCAAGGCTAATGCACGACAACGCAATGCTAGGCAATGCACGACAATGCAAGTAAAGCTTAAAGCAAAGGAAGGCACGGTCAGAAGAGATAAGGCTAAGGCACGACAACGCAAGGCTAGGCAATGCAGGGAAGGCAAGCAAAGAGTAACGGAAGGTAAGGAAGGGAAAGGAAACCAAGGAAAGGCACTGGTAACGGAAGGAACGGCACGGCAAGGGGAAACAAGTCTAAGGCACGACAACGCACGCTAGGCAATGCACGGCAAGGGAAGGAAAGGGTAACGCATGGGAAAGAACGGTCAGGGGAGGCAAGGCTAAGGCACGACAACGCAAGGCTTGGCAATGCACGGAAGGCAAGCAAAGAGTAACGGAAGTAAGGAAGGCAAGGGAAAGCAAAGAAAGGCAAGTGTAACGGAAGGAACGGCACGGCAAGGGGTAACAAGGCTAAGGCACGACAACACACGGCTAGGAAATGCACGGCAAGGCAAGGAAAGGGTAACGCAAGGCAAGGCACGGTGAGGCTAGGCAAGGTTAATGCACGACAACGCAAGGCTAGGCAATGCACGACAATGCAAGGAAAGCTTAAAGCAAAGGAAGGCACGGTCAGGCGAGATAAGGCTAAGGCACGACAACGCAAGGCTAGGCAATGCACGAAAGGCAAGCAAAGAGTAACGGAAGGTAAGGAAGGCAAGGGAAAGCAAGGAAAGGCAATGGTAACGGAAGGAACGGCACGGCAAGGGGAAACAAGGCTAAGGCACGACAACGCACGCTAGGCAATGCACGGCATGGCAAGGAAAGGGTAACGCAGGGGAAAGCACGGTCAGGCGAGGCAAGGCTAAGGCATGACAACGCAAGGCTAGGCAATGCACGGAAAGCAAGCAAAGAGTAACGGAACGCAAGGAAGGCAAGGGAAAGCAAGGGAAGGCAAGGGTAACGGAAGGAACGGCACGGCAAGGGGTAACAAGGCTAAGGCACGACAACGTAGGGCTAGGCAATGCACGGCAAGGCAAGCAAAGAGTAACGGAAGGAAAGGAAGGCAAGGCAAAGCCAGGCAAGGCAAGTGTAACAAAAGGCACGCAACGGCAAGGGGAAACAAGTCTAAGGCACGACAACACACGGCTAGGAAATGCACGGCAAGGCAAGGAAAGGGTAACGCAAGGCAAGGCACGGTGAGGCTAGGCAAGGCTAATGCACGACAACGCAAGGCTAGGCAATGCACGACAATGCAAGTAAAGCTTAAAGCAAAGGAAGGCACGGTCAGGCTAGATAAGGCTAAGGCACGACAACGCAAGGCTAGGCAATGCACGGAAGGCAAGCAAAGAGAAACGGAAGGTAAGGAAGGCAAGGGAAAGCAAAGAAAGGCAAGTGTAACGGAAGGAAAGCCATGGGAAGGGGAAACAAGGCTAAGGCACGACAACGCACGCTAGGCAATGCACGGCAAGGCAAGGAAAGGGTAACGCATGGGAAAGCACGGTCAGGCGAGGCAAGGCTAAGGAAAGCCAACGCAAGGCTAGGCAATGCACGGAAAGCAAGCAAGGAGTAACGGAATGCAAGGAAGGAAAGCGAAAGCAAGGGAAGGCAAGGGTAACGGAAGGAACGGCACGGCAAGGGGTAACAAGGCTAAGGCACGACAACACACGGCTAGGAAATGCACGGCAAGGCAAGGAAAGGGTAACGCAAGGCAAGGCACGGTGAGGGTAGGCAAGGTTAATGCACGACAACGCAAGGCTAGGCAATGCACGACAATGCAAGGAAAGCTTAAAGCATGGGAAAGCACGGTCAGGCGAGGCAAGGCTAAGGCACGACAACCCAAGGCTAGGCAATGCACGGAAGGCAAGCAAAGAGAAACGGAAGGTAAGGAAGGAAAGGGAAAGCAAAGAAAGGCAAGTGTAACGGAAGGAACGGCACGGCAAGGGGAAACAAGGCTAAGGCACGACAACGCACGCTAGGCAATGCACGGCAAGGCAAGGAAAGGGTAAGGCATGGGAAAGCACGGTAAGGCGAGGCAACGCTAAGGCACGACAACGCAAGGCTAGGCAATGCACGGAAGGCAAGCAAAGAGTAACGGAAGGTAAGGAAGGCAAGGGAAAGGAAGGAAAGGCAAGTGTAACGGAAGGAACGGCACGGCAAGGGGAAACAAGGCTAAGGCACGACAACGCACGGCTAGGCAATGCACGGAAAGGCAAGGAAAGGCTAACGCATGGGAAAGCACGGTCAGGCGATGCAAGGCTACGGCATGACAACGCAAGGCTAGGCAATGCACGGAAAGCAAGCAAAGAGTAACGGAACGCAAGGAAGGCAAGGGAAAGGAAGGGAAGGCAAGGGTAACGGAAGGAACGGCACGGTAAGGGGTAACAAGGCTAAGGCACGGCAACGCAGGGCTAGGCAATGCACGGCAAGGCAAGGAAAGGGTAACGCAGGGGAAAGCACGGTCAGGCGAGGCAAGGATAAGGCATGACAATGCAAGGCTAGGCAATGCACGGAAAGCAAGCAAAGAGTAACGGAACGCAAGGAAGGCAAGGGAAAGCAAGGGAAGTCAATGGTAACGGAAGGAACGGCACTGCAAGGGGTAACAAGGCTAAGGCACGGCAACGCAGGGCTAGGCAATGCACGGCAAGGCAAGGAAAGGGTAACGCATGGGAAAGCACGGTCAGGCGAGGCAAGGCTAAGGCATGACAACGCAAGGCTAGGCAATGCACGGAAAGCAAGCAAAGAGTAACGGAACGCAAGGAAGGCAAGGGAAAGGAAGGGAAGGCAAGGGTAACGGAAGGAACGGCACGGCAAGGGGTATCAAGGCTAAGGCACGGCAACGCAGGGCTAGGCAATGCACGGCAAGGCAAGGAAAGAGTAACGGAAGGAAAGGAAGGCAAGTCAAAGCCAGGAAAGGCAAGTGTAACAAAAGGCACGCCAGGGCAAGGGGAAACAAGGCTAAGGCACGACAACGCACGGCTAGGCAATGCACGGCAAGGCAAGGAAAGGGTAACGCAAGGCAAGGCACGGTGAGGCTAGGCAAGGCTAATGCACGACAACGCAAGGCTAGGCAATGCACGACAATGCAAGGAAAGCTTAAAGCAAAGGAAGGCACGGTCAGGCGAGATAAGGCTAAGGCACGACAACGCAAGGCTAGGCAATGCAGGGAAGGGAAGCAAAGAGCAACGGAAGGTAAGCAAGGCAAGGAAAAGCAAGGAAAGGCAAGGGTAACGGAAGGAACGGCACGGCAAGGGGTAACAAGGCTAAGGCACGGCAACGCAGGCTGGGCAATGCTCGGCAAGGCAAGGAAAGGGTAACGCATGGGAAAGCACGTTCAGGCGAGGCAAGGCTAAGGCACGACAACGCAAGGCTAGGCAATGCACGGAAGGCAAGCAAAGAGTAACGGAAGGTAAGGAAGGCAAGGGAAAGCAAAGAAAGGCAAGTGTAACGGAAGGAACTGCACGGCAAGGGGAAACAAGGCTAAGGCACGACAACGCACGGCTAGGCAATGCACGGCAAGGCAAGCAAAGGGTAACGCAAGGCAATGCACGGTGAGGCTAGACAAGGCTAATGCACGAAAACGCAAGGCTAGGCAATGCACGACAATGCAAGGAAAGCTTAAAGCAATGGAAGGCAAGGTCAGGCGAGATAAGGCAAAGGCACGACAACGCAAGGCTAGGCAATTCAGGGAAGGCAAGCAAAGAGTAACGGAAGGTAAGCAAGGCAACGAAAAGCAAGGAAAGGCAAGGGTAACGGAAGGAACGGCACGGCAAAGGGGAACAAGTCTCAGGCACGACACCGAACTCTAGGCAATGAACGGCAAGGCAAGGAAAGGGTAACGCATGAGAAAGCACGGTCAGGCGAGGCAAGGCTAAGGCACGACAACGCAAGGCTAGGCAATGCACGGAAGGAAAGCAAAGAGTAACGGAAGGTAAGGAAGGCAAGGGAAAGCAAGGAAAGGCAAGTGTAACGGAAGGAACGGCACGGCAAGGGGAAACAAGGCTAAGGCACGACAACGCACGCTAGGCAATGCAGGGCAAGGCAAGGAAAGGGTAACGCATGGGAAAGCACGGTCAGGCGAGGCAAGGCTAAGGCATGACAACGCAAGGCTAGGCAATGCACCACAATGCAAGGAAAGCTTAAAGCAAAGGAAGGCACGGTCAGGCGAGATAAGGCTAAGGCACGACAACGCAAGGCTAGGCAATGCACGGAAGGCAAGCAAAGAGTAACGGAAGGTAATGAAGGCAAGGGAAAGCAAGGAAAGGCAAGTGTAACGGAAGGAACGGCACGGCAAGGGGAAACAAGGCTAAGGCACGACAACGCACGCTAGGCAATGCACGGCAAGGCAAGGAAAGGGTAACGCATGGGAAAGCACTGTCAGGCGAGGCAAGCCTAAGGCATGAAAACGCAAGGCTAGGCATTGCACGGAAAGCAAGCAAAGTGTAAAGGAACGCAAGGAAGGCAAGGGAAAGCAAGGGAAGGCAAGGGTAACGGAAGGAACGGCACGGCAAGGGGTAACAAGGCTAAGGCACGAAAACGCAGGGCTAGGCAATGCACGGCAAGGCAAGGAAAGAGTAACGGAAGGAACGGAAGGCAAGGCAAAGCCAGGCAAGGCAAGTGTAACAAAAGGCACGCAACGGCAAGGGGAAACAAGGCTAAGGCACGACAACACCCGGCTAGGAAATGCACGGCAAGGCAAGGAAAGGGTAACGCAAGGCAAGGCACGGTGAGGCTAGGCAAGGCTAATGCACGACAACGCAAGGCTAGGCAATGCACGACAATGCAAGTAAAGCTTAAAGCAAAGGAAGGCACGGTCAGGCGAGAAAAGGCTAAGGCACGACAACGCAAGGCTAGGCAATGCAGGGAAGGCAAGCAAAGAGTAACGGAAGGTAAGGAAGGCAAAGGAAAGCAAGGAAAGGCAATGGTAACGGAAGGAACGGCACGGCAAGGGGAAACAAGTCTAAGGCACGACAACGCACGCTAGGCAATGCACGGCAAGGGAAGGAAAGGGTAACGCATGGGAAAGAACGGTCAGGGGAGGCAAGGCTAAGGCACGACAACGCAAGGCTTGGCAATGCACGGAAGGCAAGCAAAGAGTAACGGAAGTAAGGAAGGCAAGGGAAAGCAAAGAAAGGCAAGTGTAACGGAAGGAACGGCACGGCAAGGGGAAACAAGGCTAAGGCACGACAACGCACGCTAGGCAATGCACGGCAAGGCAAGGAAAGGGTAACGCATGGAAAAGCACGGTCAGGCGAGGCAAGGCTAAGGAAAGCCAACGCAAGGCTAGGCAATGCACGGTAAGCAAGCAAGGAGTAACGGAATGCAAGGAAGGAAAGGGAAAGCAAGGGAAGGCAAGGGTAACGGAAGGAACGGCAGGGCAAGGGGTAACAAGGCTAAGGCACGACAACACACGGCTAGGAAATGCACGGCAAGGCAAGGAAAGGGTAACGCAAGGCAAGGCACGGTGAGGCTAGGCATGGTTAAGGCACGACAACGCAAGGCTAGGCAATGCACGACAATGCAAGGAAAGCTTAAAGCAAAGGAAGGCACGGTCAGGCGAGATAAGGCTAAGGCACGACAACGCAAGGCTAGGCAATGCACGGAAGGCAGGCAAAGAGTAAGGGAAGGTAAGGAAGGCAAGGGAAAGCAAGGAAAGGCAATGGTAACGGAAGGAACGGCACGGCAAGGGGAAACAAGGCTAAGGCACGACAACGCACGCTAGGCAATGCACGGCAAGGCAAGGAAAGGGTAACGCATGGGAAAGCACGGTCAGGCGAGATAAGGCTAAGGCACGACAACGCAAGGCTAGGCAATGCACGGCAAGGCAAGCAAAGAGTAACGGAAGGAAAGGAAGGCAAGGCAAAGCCAGGCAAGGCAAGTGTAACAAAAGGCACGCAACGGCAAGGGGAAACAAGTCTAAGGCACGACAACACACGGCTAGGAAATGCACGGCAAGGCAAGGAAAGGGTAACGCAAGGCAAGGCACGGTGAGGCTAGGCAAGGCTAATGCACGACAACGCAAGGCTAGGCAATGCACGACAATGCAAGTAAAGCTTAAAGCAAAGGAAGGCACGGTCAGGCGAGATAAGGCTAAGGCACGACAACGCAAGGCTTGGCAATGCACGGAAGGCAAGCAAAGAGAAACGGAAGGTAAGGAAGGAAAGGGAAAGCAAAGAAAGGCAAGTGTAACGGAAGGAACGGCACGGCAAGGGGAAACAAGGCTAAGGCACGACAACGCACGCTAGGCAATGCACGGCAAGGCAAGGAAAGGGTAACGCATGGGAAAGCACGGTCAGGCGAGGCAACGTTAAGGCACGACAACGCAAGGCTAGGCAATGCACGGAAGGCAAGCAAAGAGTAACGGAAGGTAAGGAAGGCAAGGGAAAGGAAGGAAAGGCAAGTGTAACGGAAGGAACGGCACGGCAAGGGGAAACAAGGCTAAGGCACGACAACGCACGGCTAGGCAATGCACGGAAAGGCAAGGAAAGGCTAACGCATGGGAAAGCACGGTCAGGCGATGCAAGGCTACGGCATGACAACGCAAGTCTAGGCAATGCACGGAAAGCAAGCAAAGAGTAACGGAACGCAAGGAAGGCAAGGGAAAGCAAGGGAAGGCAAGGGTAACGGAAGGAACGGCACGGCAAGGGGTAACAAGGCTAAGGCACGACAACGCAGGGCTAGGCAATGCACGGCAAGGCAAGGAAAGGGTAACGCAGGGGAAGGCACGGTCAGGTGAGGCAAGGATAAGGCATGACAATGCAAGGCTAGGCAATGCACGGAAAGCAAGCAAAGAGTAACGGAACGCAAGGAAGGCAAGGGAAAGCAAGGGAAGGCAAGGGTAACGGAAGGAACGGCACGGCAAGGGGTAACAAGGCTAAGGCACGGCAACGCAGGGCTAGGCAATGCACGGCAAGGCAAGGAAAGGGTAACGCATGGGAAAGCACGGTCAGGCGAGGCAAGGCTAAGGCACGACAACGCAAGGCTAGGAAATGCACGGAAAGCAAGCAAAGAGTAACGGAACGCAAGGAAGGCAAGGGAAAGGAAGGGAAGGCAAGGGTAACGGAAGGAACGGCACGGCAAGGGGTATCAAGGCTAAGGCACGGCAACGCAGGGCTAGGCAATGCACGGCAAGGCAAGGAAAGAGTAACGGAAGGAAAGGAAGGCAAGTCAAAGCCAGGAAAGGCAAGTGTAACAAAAGGCACGCCAGGGCAAGGGGAAACAAGGCTAAGGCACGACAACGCACGGCTAGGCAATGCACGGCAAGGCAAGGAAAGGGTAACGCAAGGCAAGGCACGGTGAGGCTAGGCAAGGCTAATGCACGACAACGCAAGGCTAGGCAATGCACGACAATGCAAGGAAAGCTTAAAGCAAAGGAAGGCACGGTCAGGCGAGATAAGGCTAAGGCACGACAACGCAAGGCTAGGCAATGCAGGGAAGGGAAGCAAAGAGTAACGGAAGGTAAGCAAGGCAAGGAAAAGCAAGGAAAGGCAAGGGTAACGGAAGGAACGGCACGGCAAGGGGGAACAAGGCTAAGGCACGGCAACGCAGGCTGGGCAATGCACGGCAAGGCAAGGAAAGGGTAACGCATGGGAAAGCACGGTCAGGCGAGGCAAGGCTAAGGCACGAGAACGCAAGGCTAGGCAATGCACGGAAGGCAAGCAAAGAGTAACGGAAGGTAAGGAAGGCAAGGGAAAGCAAAGAAAGGCAAGTGTAACGGAAGGAACTGCACGGCAAGGGGAAACAAGGCTAAGGCACGACAACGCACGGCTAGGCAATGCACGGCAAGGCAAGCAAAGGGTAACGCAAGGCAATGCACGGTGAGGCTAGACAAGGCTAATGCACGAAAACGCAAGGCTAGGCAATGCACGACAATGCAAGGAAAGCTTAAAGCAAAGGAAGGCAAGGTCAGGCGAGATAAGGCAAATCACGACAACGCAAGGCTAGGCAATGCACGACAATGCAAGTAAAGCTTAAAGCAAAGGAAGGCACGGTCAGAAGAGATAAGGCTAAGGCACGACAACGCAAGGCTAGGCAATGCAGGGAAGGCAAGCAAAGAGTAACGGAAGGTAAGGAAGGCAAAGGAAAGCAAGGAAAGGCAATGGTAACGGAAGGAACGGCACGGCAAGGGGAAACAAGTCTAAGGCACGACAACGCACGCTAGGCAATGCACGGCAAGGGAAGGAAAGGGTAACGCATGGGAAAGAACGGTCAGGGGAGGCAAGGCTAAGGCACGACAACGCAAGGCTTGGCAATGCACGGAAGGCAAGCAAAGAGTAACGGAAGTAAGGAAGGCAAGGGAAAGCAAAGAAAGGCAAGTGTAACGGAAGGAACGGCACGGCAAGGGGAAACAAGGCTAAGGCACGACAACGCACGCTAGGCAATGCACGGCAAGGCAAGGAAAGGGTAACGCAGGGGAAAGCACGGTCAGGCGAGGCAAGGCTAAGGCATGACAACGCAAGGCTAGGCAATGCACGGAAAGCAAGCAAAGGGTAACGGAACGCAAGGAAGGCAAGGGAAAGCAAGGGAAGGCAAGGGTAACGGAAGGAACGGCACGGCAAGGGGTAACAAGGCTAAGGCACGACAACGCAGGGCTAGGCAATGCACGGCAAGGCAAGCAAAGAGTAACGGAAGGAAAGGAAGGCAAGGCAAAGCCAGGCAAGGCAAGTGTAACAAAAGGCACGCAACGGCAAGGGGAAACAAGTCTAAGGCACGACAACACACGGCTAGGAAATGCACGGCAAGGCAAGGAAAGGGTAACGCAAGGCAAGGCACGGTGAGGCTAGGCAAGGCTAATGCACGACAACGCAAGGCTAGGCAATGCACGACAATGCACGTAAAGCTTAAAGCAAAGGAAGGTACGGTCAGGCGAGATAAGGCTAAGGCACGACAACGCAAGGCTTGGCAATGCGCGGAAGGCAAGCAAAGAGTAACGGAAGGTAAGGAAGGCAAGGGAAAGCAAAGAAAGGCAAGTGTAACGGAAGGAAAGCCATGGCAAGGGGAAACAAGGCTAAGGCACGACAACGCACGCTAGGCAATGCACGGCAAGGCAAGGACAGGGTAACGCATGGGAAAGCACGGTCAGGCGAGGCAAGGCTAAGGAAAGCCAACGCAAGGCTAGGCAATGCACGGAAAGCAAGCAAGGAGTAACGGAATGCAAGGAAGGAAAGCGAAAGCAAGGGAAGGCAAGGGTAACGGAAGGAACGGCACGGCAAGGGGTAACAAGGCTAAGGCACGACAACGCACGGCTAGGCAATGCACGGCAAGGCAAGGAAAGGGAAACGCAAGGCAAGGCACGGTGAGGCTAGGCAAGGCTAATGCACGACAACGCAAGGCTAGGCAATGCACGACAATGCAAGGAAAGCTTAAAGCAAAGGAAGGCACGGTTAGGCGAGATAAGGCTAAGGCACGACATCGCAAGGCTAGGCAATGCACGGAAGGCAAGCAAAGAGTAACGGAAGGTAAGGAAGGCAAGGGAAAGCAAGGAAAGGCAAGTGTAACGGAAGGAACGGCAAGGCAAGGGGAAACAAGGCTAAGGCACGACAACGCACGCTAGGCAATGCACGGCAAGGCAAGGAAAGGGTAACGCATGGGAAAGCACGGTCAGGCGAGGCAAGCCTAAGGCATGACAACGCAAGGCTGGGCATTGCACGGAAAGCAAGCAAAGTGTAAAGGAACGCAAGGAAGGCAAGGGAAAGCAAGGGAAGGCAAGGGTAACGGAAGGAACGGCACGGCAAGGGGTAACAAGGCTAAGGCACGAAAACGCAGGGCTAGGCAATGCACGGCAAGGCAAGGAAAGAGTAACGGAAGGAACGGAAGGCAAGGCAAAGCCAGGCAAGGCAAGTGTAACAAAAGGCACGCAACGGCAAGGGGAAACAAGTCTAAGGCACGACAACACACGGCTAGGAAATGCACGGCAAGGCAAGGAAAGGGTAACGCAAGGCAAGGCACGGTGAGGCTACGCAAGGCTAATGCACGACAACGCAAGGCTAGGCAATGCACGACAATGCAAGTAAAGCTTAAAGCAAAGGAAGGCACGGTCAGGCGAGATAAGGCTAAGGCACGGCAAGGCAAGCAAAGAGTAACGGAAGGTAAGGAAGGCAAGGGAAAGCAAAGAAAGGCAAGTGTAACGGAAGGAAAGCCATGGCAAGGGGAAACAAGGCTAAGGCACGACAACGCACGCTAGGCAATGCACGGCAAGGCAAGGAAAGGGTAACGCATGGGAAAGCACGGTCAGGCGAGGCAAGGCTAAGGAAAGCCAACGCAAGGCTAGGCAATGCACGGAAAGTAAGCAAGGAGTAACGGAATGCAAGGAAGGAAAGCGAAAGCAAGGGAAGGCAAGGGTAACGGAAGGAACGGCACGGCAAGGGGTAACAAGGCTAAGGCACGACAACACACGGCTAGGAAATGCACGGCAAGACAAGGAAAGGGTAACGCAAGGCAAGGCACGGTGAGGCTAGGCAAGGTTAATGCACGACAACGCAAGGCTAGGCAATGCACGGCAAGGCAAGGTAAGGGTAAAGCATGGGAAAGCACGGTCAGGCGAGGCAAGGCTAAGGCACGACAACCCAAGGCTAGGCAATGCACGGAAGGCAAGCAAAGAGAAACGGAAGGTAAGGAAGGAAAGGGAAAGCAAAGGAAGGCAAGTGTAACGGAAGGAACGGCACGGCAAGGGGAAACAAGGCTAAGGCACGAGAACGCACGGCTAGGCAATGCACGACAAGGCAATCAAAAGGTAACGCAAGGAAAGGCACGGTGAGGCTAGGCAAGGCTAATGCACGAAAACGCAAGGCTAGGCGATGCACGACAATGCAAGGAAAGCTTAAAGCAAAGGAAGGCAAGGTCAGGCGAGATAAGGCTAAGGCACGACAACGCAAGGCTAGGCAATGCACGGAAGGCAAGCAAAGAGTAACGGAAGGTAAGGAAGGCAAGGGAAAGGAAGGAACGGCAAGTGTAACGGAAGGAACGGCACGGCAAGGGGAAACAAGGCTAAGGCACGACAACGCACGGCTAGGCAATGCACGGAAAGGGAAGGAAAGGCTAACGCATGGGAAAGCACGGTCAGGCGATGCAAGGCTACGGCATGACAACGCAAGGCTAGGCAATGCACGGAAAGCAAGCAAAGAGTAACGGAACGCAAGGAAGGCAAGGGAAAGCAAGGGAAGGCAAGGGTAACGGAAGGAACGGCACGGTAAGGGGTAACAAGGCTAAGGCACGGCAACGCAGGGCTAGGCAATGCACGGCAAGGCAAGGAAAGGGTAACGCAGGGGAAGGCACGGTCAGGTGAGTCAAGGATAAGGCACGACAATGCAAGGCTAGGCAATGCACGGCAAGGCAAGGAAAGAGTAACGGAAGGAAAGGAAGGCAAGTCAAAGCCAGGAAAGGCAAGTGTAACAAAAGGCACGCCACGGCAAGGGGAAACAAGGCTAAGGCACGACAACGCACGGCTAGGCAATGCACGGAAATGCAAGGAAATGGTAACGCATGGGAAAGCACGGTCAGGCGATGCAAGGGTAAGGCATGACAACGCAAGGCTAGGCAATGCACGGAAAGCAAGCAAAGAGTAACGGAACGCAAGGAAGGCAAGGGAAAGCAAGGGAAGGCAATGGTAACGGAAGGAACGGCACTGCAAGGGGTAACAAGGCTAAGGCACAGCAACGCAGGGCTAGGCAATGCACGGCAAGGCAAGGAAAGGGTAACGCATGGGAAAGCACGGTCAGGCGATGCAAGGCTAAGGCATGACAACGCAAGGCTAGGCAATGCACGGAAAGCAAGCAAAGAATAAGGGAACGCAAGGAAGGCAAGGGAAAGCAAGGGAAGGCAAGGGTAACGGAAGGAACGGCACGGCAAGGGGTATCAAGGCTAAGGCACGACAACGCACGGCTAGGAAATGCACGGCAAGGCAAGGAAAGAGTAACGGAAGGAAAGGAAGGCAAGTCAAAGCCAGGAAAGGTAAGTGTAACAAAAGGCACGCCAGGGCAAGGGGAAACAAGGCTAAGGCACGACAACGCACGGCTAGGCAATGCACGGCAAGGCAAGGAAAGGGTAACGCAAGGCAAGGCACGGTGAGGCTAGGCAAGGCTAATGCACGACAACGCAAGGCTAGGCAATGCACGACAATGCAAGGAAAGCTTAAAGCAAAGGAAGGCACGGTCAGGCGAGATAAGGCTAAGGCACGACAACGCAAGGCTAGGCAATGCAGGGAAGGGAAGCAAAGAGTAACGGAAGGTAAGCAAGGCAAGGAAAAGCAAGGAAAGGCAAGGGTAACGGAAGGAACGGCACGGCAAGGGGGAACAAGGCTAAGGCACGGCAACGCAGGCTGGGCAATGCACGGCAAGGCAAGGAAAGGGTAACGCATGGGAAAGCACGTTCAGGCGAGGCAAGGCTAAGGCACGACAACGCAAGGCTAGGCAATGCACTGAAGGCAAGCAAACAGTAACGGAAGGTAAGGAAGGCAAGGGAAAGCAAAGAAAGGCAAGTGTAACGGAAGGAACTGCACGGCAAGGGGAAACAAGGCTAAGGCACGACAACGCACGGCTAGGCAATGCACGGCAAGGCAAGCAAAGGGTAACGCAAGGCAATCCACGGTGAGGCTAGACAAGGCTAATGCACGAAAACGCAAGGCTAGGCAATGCACGACAATGCAAGGAAAGCTTAAAGCAATGGAAGGCAAGGTCAGGCGAGATAAGGCAAAGGCACGACAACGCAAGGCTAGGCAATTCAGGGAAGGCAAGCAAAGAGTAACGGAAGGTAAGCAAGGCAACGAAAAGCAAGGAAAGGCAAGGGTAACGGAAGGAACGGCACGGCAAGGGGGAACAAGTCTCAGGCACGACACCGAACTCTAGGCAATGAACGGCAAGGCAAGGAAAGGGTAACGCATGGGAAAGCACGGTCAGGCGAGGCAAGGCTAAGGCACGACAACGCAAGGCTAGGCAATGCACGGAAGGCAAGCAAAGAGTAACGGAAGGTAAGGAAGGCAAGGGAAAGCAAGGAAAGGCAAGTGTAACGGAAGGAACGGCACGGCAAGGGGTAACAAGGCTAAGGCACGAAAACGCAGGGCTAGGCAATGCACGGCAAGGCAAGGAAAGAGTAACGGAAGGAAAGGAAGGCAAGGCAAAGCCAGGCAAGGCAAGTGTAACAAAAGGCACGCAACGGCAAGGGGAAACAAGTCTAAGGCACGACAACACACGGCTAGGAAATGCACGGCAAGGCAAGGAAAGGGTAACGCAAGGCAAGGCACGGTGAGGCTAGGCAAGGCTAATGCACGACAACGCAAGGCTAGGCAATGCACGACAATGCAAGTAAAGCTTAAAGCAAAGGAAGGCACGGTCAGAAGAGATAAGGCTAAGGCACGACAACGCAAGGCTAGGCAATGCAGGGAAGGCAAGCAAAGAGTAACGGAAGGTAAGGAAGGGAAAGGAAACCAAGGAAAGGCACTGGTAACGGAAGGAACGGCACGGCAAGGGGAAACAAGTCTAAGGCACGACAACGCACGCTAGGCAATGCACGGCAAGGGAAGGAAAGGGTAACGCATGGGAAAGAACGGTCAGGGGAGGCAAGGCTAAGGCACGACAACGCAAGGCTTGGCAATGCACGGAAGGCAAGCAAAGAGTAACGGAAGGTAAGGAAGGCAAGGGAAAGCAAGGAAAGGCAAGTGTAACGGAAGGAACGGCAAGGCAAGGGGAAACAAGGCTAAGGCACGACAACGCACGCTAGGCAATGCACGGCAAGGCAAGGAAAGGATAACGCATGGGAAAGCACGGTCAGGCGAGGCAAGCCTAAGGCATGACAACGCAAGGCTAGGCATTGCACGGAAAGCAAGCAAAGTGTAAAGGAACGCAAGGAAGGCAAGGGAAAGCAAGGGAAGGCAAGGGTAACGGAAGGAACGGCACGGCAAGGGGTAACAAGGCTAAGGCACGAAAACGCAGGGCTAGGCAATGCACGGCAAGGCAAGGAAAGAGTAACGGAAGGAACGGAAGGCAAGGCAAAGCCAGGCAAGGCAAGTGTAACAAAAGGCACGCAACGGCAAGGGGAAACAAGTCTAAGGCACGACAACACACGGCTAGGAAATGCACGGCAAGGCAAGGAAAGGGTAACGCAAGGCAAGGCACGGTGAGGCTACGCAAGGCTAATGCACGACAAAGCAAGGCTAGGCAATGCACGACAATGCAAGTAAAGCTTAAAGCAAAGGAAGGCACGGTCAGAAGAGATAAGGCTAAGGCACGACAACGCAAGGCTAGGCAATGCAGGGAAGGCAAGCAAAGAGTAACGGAAGGTAAGGAAGGCAAAGAAAACCAAGGAAAGGCAATGGTAACGGAAGGAACGGGACGGCAAGGGGAAACAAGTCTAAGGCACGACAACGCACGCTAAGCAATGCACGGCAAGAGAAGGAAAGGGTAACGCATGGGAAAGAACGGTCAGGGGAGGCAAGGCTAAGGCACGACAACGCAAGGCTTGGCAATGCACGGAAGGCAAGCAAAGAGTAACGGAAGTAAGGAAGGCAAGGGAAAGCAAAGAAAGGCAAGTGTAACGGAAGGAACGGCACGGCAAGGGGAAACAAGGCTAAGGCACGACAACGCACGCTAGGCAATGCACGGCAAGGCAAGGAAAGGGTAACGCATGGGAAAGCACGGTCAGGCGAGGCAAGGCTAAGGAAAGCCAACGCAAGGCTAGGCAATGCACGGTAAGCAAGCAAGGAGTAACGGAATGCAAGGAAGCAAAGGGAAAGCAAGGGAAGGCAAGGGTAACGGAAGGAACGGCACGGCAAGGGGTAACAAGGCTAAGGCACGACAACACACGGCTAGGAAATGCACGGCAAGGCAAGGAAAGGGTAACGCAAGGCAAGGCACGGTGAGGCTAGGCAAGGTTAATGCACGACAACGCAAGGCTAGGCAATGCACGACAATGCAAGGAAAGCTTAAAGTAAAGGAAGGCACGGTCAGGCGAGATAAGGCTAAAGCACGACAACGCAAGGCTAGGCAATGCACGAAAGGCAAGCAAAGAGTAACGGAAGGTAAGGAAGGCAAGGGAAAGCAAGGAAAGGCAATGGTAACGGAAGGAACGGCACGGCAAGGGGAAACAAGGCTAAGGCACGACAACGCACGCTAGGCAATGCACGGCAAGGCAAGGAAAGGGTAACGCAGGGGAAAGCACGGTCAGGCGAGGCAAGGCTAAGGCATGACAACGCAAGGCTAGGCAATGCACGGAAAGCAAGCAAAGAGTAACGGAACGCAAGGAAGGCAAGGGAAAGCAAGGGAAGGCAAGGGTAACGGAAGGAACGGCACGGCAAGGGGTAACAAGGCTAAGGCACGACAACGCAGGGCTAGGCAATGCACGGCAAGGCAAGCAAAGAGTAACGGAAGGAAAGGAAGGCAAGGCAAAGCCAGGCAAGGCAAGTGTAACAAAAGGCACGCAACGGCAAGGGGAAACAAGTCTAAGGCACGACAACACACGGCTAGGAAATGCACGGCAAGGCAAGGAAAGGGTAACGCAAGGCAAGGCACGGTGTGGCTAGGCAAGGCTAATGCACGACAACGCAAGGCTAGGCAATGCACGACAATGCAAGTAAAGCTTAAAGCAAAGGAAGGCACGGTCAGGCGAGATAAGGCTAACGCACGACAACGCAAGGCTAGGCAATGCACGGAAGGCAAGCAAAGAGTAACGGAAGGTAAGGAAGGCAAGGGAAAGCAAAGAAAGGCAAGTGTAACGGAAGGAAAGCCATGGTAAGGGGAAACAAGGCTAAGGCACGACAACGCACGCTAGGCAATGCACGGCAAGGCAAGGAAAGGGTAACGCATGGGAAAGCACGGTCAGGCGAGGCAAGGCTAAGGAAAGCCAACGCAAGGCTAGGCAATGCACGGAAAGTAAGCAAGGAGTAACGGAATGCAAGGAAGGAAAGCGAAAGCAAGGGAAGGCAAGGGTAACGGAAGGAACGGCACGGCAAGGGGTAACAAGGCTAAGGCACGACAACACACGGCTAGGAAATGCACGGCAAGACAAGGAAAGGGTAACGCAAGGCAAGGCACGGTGAGGCTAGGCAAGGTTAATGCACGACAACGCAAGGCTAGGCAATGCACGGCAAGGCAAGGTAAGGGTAACGCATGGGAAAGCACGGTCAGGCGAGGCAAGGCTAAGGCACGACAACCCAAGGCTAGGCAATGCACGGAAGGCAAGCAAAGAGAAACGGAAGGTAAGGAAGGAAAGGGAAAGCAAAGAAAGGCAAGTGTAACGGAAGGAACGGCACGGCAAGGGGAAACAAGGCTAAGGCACGAGAACGCACGGCTAGGCAATGCACGGCAAGGCAATCAAAAGGTAACGCAAGGAAAGGCACGGTGAGGCTAGGCAAGGCTAATGCACGAAAACGCAAGGCTAGGCGATGCACGACAATGCAAGGAAAGCTTAAAGCAAAGGAAGGCAAGGTCAGGCGAGATAAGGCTAAGGCACGACAACGCAAGGCTAGGCAATGCACGGAAGGCAAGCAAAGAGTAACGGAAGGTAAGGAAGGCAAGGGAAAGGAAGGAACGGCAAGTGTAACGGAAGGAACGGCACGGCAAGGGGAAACAAGGCTAAGGCACGACAACGCACGGCTAGGCAATGCACGGAAAGGCAAGGAAAGGGTAACGCATGGGAAAGCACGGTCAGGCGATGCAAGGGTAAGGCATGACAACGCAAGGCTAGGCAATGCACGGAAAGCAAGCAAAGAGTAACGGAACGCAAGGAAGGCAAGGGAAAGCAAGGGAAGGCAATGGTAACGGAAGGAACGGCACTGCAAGGGGTAACAAGGCTAAGGCACAGCAACGCAGGGCTAGGCAATGCACGGCAAGGCAAGGAAAGGGTAACGCATGGGAAAGCACGGTCAGGCGATGCAAGGCTAAGGCATGACAACGCAAGGCTAGGCAATGCACGGAAAGCAAGCAAAGAGTAAGGGAACGCAAGGAAGGCAAGGGAAAGCAAGGGAAGGCAAGGGTAACGGAAGGAACGGCACGGCAAGGGGTATCAAGGCTAAGGCACGGCAACGCAGGGCTAGGCAATGCACGGCAAGGCAAGGAAAGAGTAACGGAAGGAAAGGAAGGCAAGTCAAAGCCAGGAAAGGCAAGTGTAACAAAAGGCACGCCAGGGCAAGGGGAAACAAGGCTAAGGCACGACAACGCACGGCTAGGCAATGCACGGCAAGGCAAGGAAAGGGTAACGCAAGGCAAGGCACGGTGAGGCTAGGCAAGGCTAATGCACGACAACGCAAGGCTAGGCAATGCACGACAATGCAAGGAAAGCTTAAAGCAAAGGAAGGCACGGTCAGGCGAGATAAGGCTAAGGCACGACAACGCAAGGCTAGGCAATGCAGGGAAGGGAAGCAAAGAGTAACGGAAGGTAAGCAAGGCAAGGAAAAGCAAGGAAAGGCAAGGGTAACGGAAGGAACTGCACGGCAAGGGGAAACAAGGCTAAGGCACGGCCACGCAGGCTGGGCAATGCACGGCAAGGCAAGGAAAGGGTAACGCATGGGAAAGCACGTTCAGGCGAGGCAAGGCTAAGGCACGACAACGCAAGGCTAGGCAATGCACGGAAGGCAAGCAAACAGTAACGGAAGGTAAGGAAGGCAAGGGAAAGCAAAGAAAGGCAAGTGTAACGGAAGGAACGGCACGGCAAGGGGAAACAAGGCTAAGGCACGACAACGCACGGCTAGGCAATGCACGGCAAGGCAAGCAAAGGGTAACGCAAGGCAAGGCACGGTGAGGCTAGACAAGGCTAATGCACGAAAACGCAAGGCTAGGCAATGCACGACAATGCAAGGAAAGCTTAAAGCAAAGGAAGGCAAGGTCAGGCGAGATAAGGCTAAGGCACGACAACGCAAGGCTAGGCAATGCACGGAAGGCAAGCAAAGAGTAACGGAAGTAAGGAAGGCAAGGGAAAGCAAAGAAAGGCAAGGGTAACGGAAGGAACGGCACGGCAAGGGGGAACAAGTCTCAGGCACGACACCGAACGCTAGGCAATGAACGGCAAGGCAAGGAAAGGGTAACGCATGGGAAAGCACGGTCAGGCGAGGCAAGGCTAAGGCACGACAACGCAAGGCTAGGCAATGCACGGAAGGCAAGCAAAGAGTAACGGAAGGTAAGGAAGGCAAGGGAAAGCAAGGAAAGGCAAGTGTAACGGAAGGAACGGCACGGCAAGGGGTAACAAGGCTAAGGCACGACAACGCAGGGCTAGGCAATGCACGGCAAGGCAAGGAAAGAGTAACGGAAGGAACGGAAGGCAAGGCAAAGCCAGGCAAGGCAAGTGTAACAAAAGGCACGCAACGGCAAGGGGAAACAAGTCTAAGGCACGACAACACACGGCTAGGAAATGCACGGCAAGGCAAGGAAAGGGTAACGCAAGGCAAGGCACGGTGAGGCTAGGCAAGGCTAATGCACGACAACGCAATGCTAGGCAATGCACGACAATGCAAGTAAAGCTTAAAGCAAAGGAAGGCACGGTCAGAAGAGATAAGGCTAAGGCACGACAACGCAAGGCTAGGCAATGCAGGGAAGGCAAGCAAAGAGTAACGGAAGGTAAGGAAGGGAAAGGAAACCAAGGAAAGGCACTGGTAACGGAAGGAACGGCACGGCAAGGGGAAACAAGTCTAAGGAACGACAACGCACGCTAGGCAATGCACGGCAAGGCAAGGAAAGGGTAACGCATGGGAAAGAACGGTCAGGGGAGGCAAGGCTAAGGCACGACAACGCAAGGCTTGGCAATGCACGGAAGGCAAGCAAAGAGTAACGGAAGTAAGGAAGGCAAGGGAAAGCAAAGAAAGGCAAGTGTAACGGAAGGAACGGCACGGCAAGGGGAACCAAGGCTAAGGCACGACAACGCACGCTAGGCAATGCACGGCAAGGCAAGGAAAGGGTAACGCATGGGAAAGCACGGTCAGGCGAGGCAAGGCTAAGGAAAGCCAACGCAAGGCTAGGCAATGCACGGTAAGCAAGCAAGGAGTAACGGAATGCAAGGAAGGAAAGGGAAAGCAAGGGAAGGCAAGGGTAACGGAAGGAACGGCACGGCAAGGGGTAACAAGGCTAAGGCACGACAACACACGGCTAGGAAATGCACGGCAAGGCAAGGAAAGGGTAACGCAAGGCAAGGCACGGTGAGGCTAGGCAAGGTTAATGCACGACAACGCAAGGCTAGGCAATGCACGACAATGCAAGGAAAGCTTAAAGTAAAGGAAGGCACGGTCAGGCGAGATAAGGCTAAGGCACGACAACGCAAGGCTAGGCAATGCACGAAAGGCAAGCAAAGAGTAACGGAAGGTAAGGAAGGCAAGGGAAAGCAAGGAAAGGCAATGGTAACGGAAGGAACGGCACGGCAAGGGGAAACAAGGCTAAGGCACGACAACGCACGCTAGGCAATGCACGGCATGGCAAGGAAAGGGTAACGCAGGGGAAAGCACGGTCAGGCGAGGCAAGGCTAAGGCATGACAACGCAAGGCTAGGCAATGCACGGAAAGCAAGCAAAGAGGAACAGAACGCAAGGAAGGCAAGGGAAAGCAAGGGAAGGCAAGGGTAACGGAAGGAACGGCACGGCAAGGGGTAACAAGGCTAAGGCACGACAACGTAGGGCTAGGCAATGCACGGCAAGGCAAGCAAAGAGTAACGGAAGGAAAGGAAGGCAAGGCAAAGCCAGGCAAGGCAAGTGTAACAAAAGGCACGCAACGGCAAGGGGAAACAAGTCTAAGGCACGACAACACACGGCTAGGAAATGCACGGCAAGGCAAGGAAAGGGTAACGCAAGGCAAGGCACGGTGAGGCTAGGCAAGGCTAATGCACGACAACGCAAGGCTAGGCAATGCACGACAATGCAAGTAAAGCTTAAAGCAAAGGAAGGCACGGTCAGGCTAGATAAGGCTAAGGCACGAGAACGCAAGGCTTGGCAATGCACGGAAGGCAAGCAAAGAGTAACGGAAGGTAAGGAAGGCAAGGGAAAGCAAAGAAAGGCAAGTGTAACGGAAGGAAAGCCATGGGAAGGGGAAACAAGGCTAAGGCACGACAACGCACGCTAGGCAATGCACGGCAAGGCAAGGAAAGGGTAACGCATGGGAAAGCACGGTCAGGCGAGGCAAGGCTAAGGAAAGCCAACGCAAGGCTAGGCAATGCACGGAAAGCAAGCAAGGAGTAACGGAATGCAAGGAAGGAAAGCGAAAGCAAGGGAAGGCAAGGGTAACGGAAGGAACGGCACGGCAAGGGGTAACAAGTCTAAGGCACGACAACACACGGCTAGGAAATGCACGGCAAGGCAAGGAAAGGGTAACGCAAGGCAAGGCACGGTGAGGGTAGACAAGGCTAATGCACGACAACGCAAGGCTAGGCAATGCACGGCAAGGCAAGGAAATGGTAACGCATGGGAAAGCACGGTCAGGCGAGGCAAGGCTAAGGCACGACAACCCAAGGCTAGGCAATGCACGGAAGGCAAGCAAAGAGAAACGGAAGGTAAGGAAGGAAAGGGAAAGCAAAGAAAGGCAAGTGTAACGGAAGGAACGGCACGGCAAGGGGAAACAAGGCTAAGGCACGACAACGCACGCTAGGCAATGCACGGCAAGGCAAGGAAAGGGTAACGCATGGGAAAGCACGGTCAGGCGAGGCAACGCTAAGGCACGACAACGCAAGGCTAGGCAATGCACGGAAGGCAAGCAAAGAGTAACGGAAGGTAAGGAAGGCAAGGGAAAGGAAGGAAAGGCAAGTGTAACGGAAGGAACGGCACGGCAAGGGGAAACAAGGCTAAGGCACGACAACGCACGGCTAGGCAATGCACGGAAAGGCAAGGAAAGGCTAACGCATGGGAAAGCACGGTCAGGCGATGCAAGGCTACGGCAAGACAACGCAAGGCTAGGCAATGCACGGAAAGCAAGCAAAGAGTAACGGAACGCAAGGAAGGCAAGGGAAAGGAAGGGAAGGCAAGGGTAACGGAAGGAACGGCACGGCAAGGGGTAACAAGGCTAAGGCACGGCAACGCAGGGCTAGGCAATGCACGGCAAGGCAAGGAAAGGGTAACGTAGGGGAAGGCACGGTCAGGTGAGGCAAGGATAAGGCTTGGCAATGCACGGAAAGCAAGCAAAGAGTAACGGAACGCAAGGAAGGCAAGGGAAAGCAAGGGAAGGCAATGGTAACGGAAGGAACGGCACTGCAAGGGGTAACAAGGCTAAGGCATGGCAACGCAGGGCTAGGCAATGCACGGCAAGGCAAGGAAAGGGTAACGCATGGGAAAGCACGGTCAGGCGATGCAAGGCTAAGGCATGACAACGCAAGGCTAGGCAATGCACGGAAAGCAAGCAAAGAGTAAGGGAACGCAAGGAAGGCAAGGGAAAGGAAGGGAAGGCAAGGGTAACGGAAGGAACGGCACGGCAAGGGGTATCAAGGCTAAGGCACGGCAACGCAGGGCTAGGCAATGCACGGCAAGGCAAGGAAAGAGTAACGGAAGGAAAGGAAGGCAAGTCAAAGCCAGGAAAGGCAAGTGTAACAAAAGGCACGCCAGGGCAAGGGGAAACAAGGCTAAGGCACGACAACGCACGGCTAGGCAATGCACGGCAAGGCAAGGAAAGGGTAACGCAAGGCAATGCACGGTGAGGCTAGGCAAGGCTAATGCACGACAACGCAAGGCTAGGCAATGCACGACAATGCAAGGAAAGCTTAAAGCAAAGGAAGGCACGGTCAGGCGAGATAAGGCTAAGGCACGACAACGCAAGGCTAGGCAATGCAGGGAAGGGAAGCAAAGAGTAACGGAAGGTAAGCAAGGCAAGGAAAAGCAAGGAAAGGCAAGGGTAACGGAAGGAACGGCACGGCAAGGGGGAACAAGGCTAAGGCACGGCAACGCAGGCTGGGCAATGCACGGCAAGGCAAGGAAAGGGTAACGCATGGGAAAGCACGTTCAGGCGAGGCAAGGCTAAGGCACGACAACGCAAGGCTAGGCAATGCACGGAAGGCAAGCAAAGAGTAACGGAAGGTAAGGAAGGCAAGGGAAAGCAAAGAAAGGCAAGTGTAACGGAAGGAACTGCACGGCAAGGGGAAACAAGGCTAAGGCACGACAACGCACGGCTAGGCAATGCACGGCAAGGCAAGCAAAGGGTAACGCAAGGCAATGCACGGTGAGGCTAGACAAGGCTAATGCACGAAAACGCAAGGCTAGGCAATGCACGACAATGCAAGGAAAGCTTAAAGCAATGGAAGGCAAGGTCAGGCGAGATAAGGCAAAGGCACGACAACGCAAGGCTAGGCAATTCAGGGAAGGCAAGCAAAGAGTAACGGAAGGTAAGCAAGGCAACGAAAAGCAAGGAAAGGCAAGGGTAACGGAAGGAACGGCACGGCAAGGGGGAACAAGTCTCAGGCACGACACCGAACTCTAGGCAATGAACGGCAAGGCAAGGAAAGGGTAACGCATGGGAAAGCACGGTCAGGCGAGGCAAGGCTAAGGCACGACAACGCAAGGCTAGGCAATGCACGGAAGGAAAGCAAAGAGTAACGGAAGGTAAGGAAGGCAAGGGAAAGCAAGGAAAGGCAAGTGTAACGGAAGGAACGGCACGGCAAGGGGAAACAAGGCTAAGGCACGACAACGCACGCTAGGCAATGCAGGGCAAGGCAAGGAAAGGGTAACGCATGGGAAAGCACGGTCAGGCGAGGCAAGGCTAAGGCATGACAACGCAAGGCTAGGCAATGCACGACAATGCAAGGAAAGCTTAAAGCAAAGGAAGGCACGGTCAGGCGAGATAAGGCTAAGGCACGACATCGCAAGTCTAGGCAATGCACGGAAGGCAAGCAAAGAGTAACGGAAGGTAAGGAAGGCAAGGGAAAGCAAAGAAAGGCAAGTGTAACGGAAGGAACGGCACGGCAAGGGGAAACAAGGCTAAGGCACGACAACGCACGCTAGGCAATGCACGGCAAGGCAAGGAAAGGGTAACGCATGGGAAAGCACGGTCAGGCGAGGCAAGCCTAAGGCATGACAACGCAAGGCTAGGCATTGCACGGAAAGCAAGCAAAGTGTAAAGGAACGCAAGGAAGGCAAGGGAAAGCAAGGGAAGGCAAGGGTAACGGAAGGAACGGCACGGCAAGGGGTAACAAGGCTAAGGCACGAAAACGCAGGGCTAGGCAATGCACGGCAAGGCAAGGAAAGAGTAACGGAAGGAACGGAAGGCAAGGCAAAGCCAGGCAAGGCAAGTGTAACAAAAGGCACGAAACGGCAAGGGGAAACAAGGCTAAGGCACGACAACACACGGCTAGGAAAGGCACGGCAAGGCAAGGAAAGGGTAACGCAAGGCAAGGCACGGTGAGGCTAGGCAAGGCTAATGCACGACAACGCAAGGCTAGGCAATGCACGACAATGCAAGTAAAGCTTAAAGCAAAGGAAGGCACGGTCAGAAGAGAAAAGGCTAAGGCACGACAACGCAAGGCTAGGCAATGCAGGGAAGGCAAGCAAAGAGTAACGTAAGGTAAGGAAGGCAAAGGAAAGCAAGGAAAGGCAATGGTAACGGAAGGAACGGCACGGCAAGGGGAAACAAGTCTAAGGCACGACAACGCACGCTAGGCAATGCACGGCAAGGGAAGGAAAGGGTAACGCATGGGAAAGAACGGTCAGGGGAGGCAAGGCTAAGGCACGACAACGCAAGGCTTGGCAATGCACGGAAGGCAAGCAAAGAGTAACGGAAGTAAGGAAGGCAAGGGAAAGCAAAGAAAGGCAAGTGTAACGGAAGGAACGGCACGGCAAGGGGAAACAAGGCTAAGGCACGACAACGCACGCTAGGCAATGCATGGCAAGGCAAGGAAAGGGTAACGCATGGGAAAGCACGGTCAGGCGAGGCAAGGCTAAGGAAAGCCAACGCAAGGCTAGGCAATGCACGGTAAGCAAGCAAGGAGTAACGGAATGCAAGGAAGGAAATGGAAAGCAAGGGAAGGCAAGGGTAACGGAAGGAACGGCACGGCAAGGGGTAACAAGGCTAAGGCACGACAACACACGGCTAGGAAATGCACGGCAAGGCAAGGAAAGGGTAACGCAAGGCAAGGCACGGTGAGGCTAGGCATGGTTAAGGCACGACAACGCAAGGCTAGGCAATGCACGACAATGCAAGGAAAGCTTAAAGTAAAGGAAGGCACGGTCAGGCGAGATAAGGCTAAGGCACGAAAACGCAAGGCTAGGCAATGCACGGAAGGCAAGCAAAGAGTAACGGAAGGTAAGGAAGGCAAGGGAAAGCAAGGAAAGGCAATTGTAACGGAAGGAACGGCACGGCAAGGGGAAACAAGGCTAAGGCACGACAACGCACGCTAGGCAATGCACGGCAAGGCAAGGAAAGGGTAACGCAGGGGAAAGCACGGTCAGGCGAGATAAGGCTAAGGCACGACAACGCAAGGCTAGGCAATGCACGGCAAGGCAAGCAAAGAGTAACGGAAGGAAAGGAAGGCAAGGCAAAGCCAGGCAAGGCAAGTGTAACAAAAGGCACGCAACGGCAAGGGGAAACAAGGCTAAGGCACGAAAACACACGGCTAGGAAATGCACGGCAAGGCAAGGAAAGGGTAACGCAAGGCAAGGCACGGTGAGGCTAGGCAAGGCTAATGCACGACAACGCAAGGCTAGGCAATGCACGACAATGCAAGTAAAGCTTAAAGCAAAGGAAGGCACGGTCAGGCGAGATAAGGCTAAGGCACGACAACGCAAGGCTTGGCAATGCACGGAAGGCAAGCAAAGAGTAACGGAAGGTAAGGAAGGCAAGGGAAAGCAAAGAAAGGCAAGTGTAACGGAAGGAAAGCCATGGCAAGGGGAAAGAAGGCTAAGGCACGACAACGCACGCTAGGCAATGCACGGCAAGGCAAGGAAAGGGTAACGCATGGGAAAGCACGGTCAGGCGAGGCAAGGCTAAGGAAAGCCAACGCAAGCCTAGGCAATGCACGGAAAGCAAGCAAGGAGTAACGGAATGCAAGGAAGGAAAGCGAAAGCAAGGGAAGGCAAGGGTAACGGAAGGAACGGCACGGCAAGGGGAAACAAGGCTAAGGCACGAGAACGCACGGCTAGGCAATGCACGGCAAGGCAAGGTAAGGGTAACGCATGGGAAAGCACGGTCAGGCGAGGCAAGGCTAAGGCACGACAACCCAAGGCTAGGCAATGCACGGAAGGCAAGCAAAGAGAAACGGAAGGTAAGGAAGGAAAGGGAAAGCAAAGAAAGGCAAGTGTAACGGAAGGAACGGCACGGCAAGGGGAAACAAGGCGAAGGCACGAGAACGCACGGCTAGGCAATGCACGGCAAGGCAATCAAAAGGTAACGCAAGGCAAGGCACGGTGAGGCTAGGCAAGGCTAATGCACGAAAACGCAAGGCTAGGCGATGCACGACAATGCAAGGAAAGCTTAAAGCAAAGGAAGGCAAGGTCAGGCGAGATAAGGCTAAGTCACGACAACGCAAGGCTAGGAAATTCAGGGAAGGCAAGTAAAGAGTAACGGAAGGTAAGTAAGGCAAGGAAAAGGAAGTAAAGGCCAGGGTAACGGTAGGAACGGCACGGCAAGGGGAAACAAGTCTAAGGCACGACACCGAACGCTAGGCAATGAACGGCAAGGCAAGGAAAGGGTAACGCATTTGAAAGCACGGTCAGGCGAGGCAACGCTAAGGCACGACAACGCAAGGCTAGCTAATGCACGGAAGGGAAGCAAAGAGTAACGGAAGGTAAGGAAGGCAAGGGAAAGGAAGGAAAGGCAAGTGTAACGGAAGGAACGGCACGGCAAGGGGAAACAAGGCTAAGGCACGACAACGCACGGCTAGGCAATGCACGGAAAGGCAAGGAAAGGGTAACGCATGGGAAAGCACGGTCAGGCGATGCAAGTGTAAGGCATGACAACGCAAGGCTAGGCAATGCACGGAAAGCAAGCAAAGAGTAACGGAACGCAAGGAAGGCAAGGGAAAGCAAGGGAAGGCAAGGGTAACGGAAGGAACGGCACGGTAAGGGGTAACAAGGCTAAGGCACGGCAACGCAGGCTAGGCAATGCACGGCAAGGCAAGGAAAGGGTAATTCATGGGAAAGCACGGTCAGGCGATGCAAGGCTAAGGCATGACAACGCAAGGCTAGGCAATGCACGGAAAGCAAGCAAAGAGTAAGGGAACGCAAGGAAGGCAAGGGAAAGCAAGGGAAGGCAAGGGTAACGGAAGGAACGGCACGGCAAGGGGTATCAAGGCTAAGGCACGGCAACGCACGGGTAGGCAATGCACGGAAAGGCAAGCAAAGGGTAACGCAAGGCAAGGCACGGTCAGGCAAGGCAAGGCAAAGGGACGACAACACAAGGCTAGGCAATGCACGGCAATGCAAGGAAAGCTTAAAGCAAAGGAAGGCACGGTCAGGCGAGATAAGGCTAAGGCACGACAACGCAAGGCTAGGCAATGCAGGGAAGGGAAGCAAAGAGTAACGGAAGGTAAGCAAGGCAAGGAAAAGCAAGGCAAGGCAAAGGTAACGGAAGGAACTGCACGGCAAGGGGAAACAAGGCTAAGGCACGGCAACGCAGGCTGGGCAATGCACGGCAAGGCAAGGAAAGGGTAACGCATGGGAAAGCACGTTCAGGCGAGGCAAGGCTAAGGCACGACAACGCAAGGCTAGGCAATGCACGGAAGGCAAGCAAAGAGTAACGGAAGGTAAGGAAGGCAAGGGAAAGCAAAGAAAGGCAAGTGTAACGGAAGGAACTGCACGGCAAGGGGAAACAAGGCCAAGGCACGACAACGCACGGCTAGGCCATGCACGGCAAGGAAAGCAAAGGGTAACGCAAGGCAATGCACGGTGAGGCTAGACAAGGCTAATGCACGAAAACGCAAGGCTAGGCAATGCACGACAATGCAAGGAAAGCTTAAAGCAAAGGAAGGCACGGTCAGGCGAGATAAGGCAAAGGCACGACAACGCAAGGCTAGGCAATTCAGGGAAGGCGATCAAAGAGTAACGGAAGGTAAGCAAGGCAAGGAAAAGCAAGGAAAGGCAAGGGTAACGGAAGGAACGGCACGGCAAGGGGGAACAAGTCTCAGGCACGACACCGAACTCTAGGCAATGAACTGCAAGGCAAGGAAAGGGTAACGCATGGGAAAGCACGGTCAGTCGAGGCAAGGCTAAGGCACGACAACGAAAGGCTAGGCAATGCACGGAAGGCAAGCAAAGAGTAACGGAAGGTAAGGAAGGCAAGGGAAAGCAAGGAAAGGCAAGGGTAACGGAAGGAACGGCACGGCAAGGGGAAACAAGGCTAAGGCACGACAACGCACGCTAGGCAATGCACGGCAAGGCAAGGAAAGGGTAACGCATGGGAAAGCACGGTCAGGCGAGCAAGGCTAAGGCATGACAACGCAAGGCTAGGCAATGCACGGAAAGGAAGCAAAGAGTAACGGAACGCAAGGAAGGCAAGGGAAAGCAAGGGAAGGCAAGGGTAACGGAAGGAACGGCACGGCAAGGGGTAAGAAGGCTAAGGCACGACAACGCAGGGCTTGGCAATGCACGGCAAGGCAAGGAAAGAGTAACGGAAGGAACGGAAGGCAAGGCAAAGCCAGGCAAGGCAAGTGTAACAAAAGGCACGCAACGGCAAGGGGAAACAAGGCTAAGGCACGACAACACACGGCTAGGAAATGCACGGCAAGGCAAGGAAAGGGTAACGCAAGGCAAGGCACGGTGAGGCTAGGCAAGGCTAATGCACGACAACGCAAGGCTAGGCAATGCACGACAATGCAAGTAAAGCTTAAAGCAAAGGAAGGCACGGTCAGAAGAGATAAGGCTAAGGCACGACAACGCAAGGCTAGGCAATGCAGGGAAGGCAAGCAAAGAGTAACGGAAGGTAAGGAAGGCAAGGGAAAGCAAGGAAAGGCAATGGTAACGGAAGGAACGGCACGGCAAGGGGAAACAAGGCTAAGGCACGACAACGCACGCTAGGCAATGCACGGCAAGGGAAGGAAAGGGTAACGCATGGGAAAGAACGGTCAGGGGAGGCAAGGCTAAGGCACGACAACGCAAGGCTTGGCAATGCACGGAAGGCAAGCAAAGAGTAACGGAAGTAAGGAAGGCAAGGGAAAGCAAAGAAAGGCAAGTGTAACGGAAGGAACGGCACGGCAAGGGGAAACAAGGCTAAGGCACGACAACGCACGCTAGGCAATGCACGGCAAGGCAAGGAAAGGGTAACGCATGGGAAAGCACGGTCAGGTGAGGCAAGGCTAAGGAAAGCCAACGCAAGGCTAGGCAATGCACGGTAAGCAAGCAAGGAGTAACGGAATGCAAGGAAGGAAAGGGAAAGCAAGGGAAGGCAAGGGTAACGGAAGGAACGGCACGGCAAGGGGTAACAAGGCTAAGGGACGACAACACACGGCTAGGAAATGCACGGCAAGGCAAGGAAAGGGTAACGCAAGGCAAGGCACGGTGAGGCTAGGCAAGTCTAATGCACGACAACGCAAGGCTAGGCAATGCACGACAATGCAAGTAAAGCTTAAAGCAAAGGAAGGCACGGTCAGGCGAGATAAGGCTAAGGCACGACAACGCAAGGCTAGGCAATGCAGGGAAGGCAAGCAAAGAGTAACGGAAGGTAAGGAAGGCAAGGGAAAGCAAGGAAAGTCAATGGTAACGGAAGGAACGGCACGGCAAGGGGAAACAAGTCTAAGGCACGACAACGTACGCTAGGCAATGCACGGCAAGGCAAGGAAAGGGTAACGCATGGGAAAGCACGGTCAGGGGAGGCAAGGCTAAGGCACGACAACCCAAGGCTTGGCAATGCACGGAAGGCAAGCAAAGAGTAACGGAAGGTAAGGAAGGCAAGGGAAAGCAAAGAAAGGCAAGTGTAACGGAAGGAACGGCACGGCAAGGGGAAACAAGGCTAAGGCACGACAACGCACGCTAGGCAATGCACGGCAAGGCAAGGAAAGGGTAACGCATGGGAAAGCACGGTCAGGCGAGGCAAGGCTAAGGCACGAAAACCCAAGGCTAGGCAATGTACGGAAGGCAAGCAAAGAGAAACGGAAGGTAAGGAAGGAAAGGGAAAGCAAAGAAAGGCAAGTGTAACGGAAGGAACGGCACGGCAAGGGGAAACAAGGCTAAGGCACGACAACGCACGGCTAGGCAATGCACGGCAAGGCAATCAAAGGGTAACGCAAGGCAAGGCACGGTGAGGCTAGGCAAGGCTAATGCACGACAACGCAAGGCTAGGCAATGCACGACAATGCAAGGAAAGCTTAAAGCAAAGGAAGGCACGGTCAGGCGAGATAAGGCTAAGGCACGACAACGCAAGGCTAGGCAATGCAGGGAAGGGAAGCAAAGAGTAACGGAAGGTAAGCAAGGCAAGGAAAAGCAAGGCAAGGCAAGGGTAACGGAAGGAACGGCACGGCAAGGGGTAACAAGGCTAAGGCACGACAACGCAGGGCTAGGCAATGCACGGCAAGGCACGGAAAGGGTAACGCATGGGAAAGCACGGTCAGGCGAGGCAAGGCTAAGGCACGACAACGCAAGGCTAGGCAATGCACGGAAGGCAAGCAAAGAGTAACGGAAGGTAAGGAAGGCAAGGGAAAGCAAGGAAAGGCAAGTGTAACGGAAGGAACGGCAAGGCAAGGGGAAACAAGGCTAAGGCACGACAACGCACGCTAGGCAATGCACGGCAAGGCAAGGAAAGGGTAACGCATGGGAAAGCACGGTCAGGCGAGGCAAGCCTAAGGCATGACAAGGAGTAACGGAATGCAAGGAAGGAAAGCGAAAGCAAGGGAATGCAAGGGTAACGGAAGGAACGGCACGGCAAGGGGTAACAAGGCTAAGGCACGACAACGCAGGGCTAGGCAATGCACGGCAAGGCAAGGAAAGAGTAACGGAAGGAACGGAAGGCAAGGCAAAGCCAGGCACGGCAAGTGTAACAAAAGGCACGCAACGGCAAGGGGAAACAAGGCTAAGGCACGACAACACACGGCTAGGAAATGCACGGCAAGGCAAGGAAAGGGTAACGCAAGGCAAGGCACGGTGAGGCTAGGCAAGGCTAATGCACGACAACGCAAGGCTAGGCAATGCACGACAATGCAAGTAAAGCTTAAAGGAAAGGAAGGCACGGTCAGAAGAGATAAGGCTAAGGCACGACAACGCAAGGATAGGCAATGCAGGGAAGGCAAGCAAAGAGTAACGGAAGGTAAGGAAGGCAAGGGAAAGCAAGGAAAGGCAATGGTAACGGAAGGAACGGCACGGCAAGGGGAAACAAGTCTAAGGCACGACAACGCACGCTAGGCAATGCACGGCAAGGGACGGAAAGGGTAACGCATGGGAAAGAACGGTCAGGGGAGGCAAGGCTAAGGCACGACAACGCAAGGCTTGGCAATGCACGGAAGGCAAGCAAAGAGTAACGGAAGTAAGGAAGGCAAGGGAAAGCAAAGAAAGGCAAGTGTAACGGAAGGAACGGCACGGCAAGGGGAAACAAGGCTAAGGCACGACAACGCACGCTAGGCAATGCACGGCAAGGCAAGGAAAGGGTAACGCATGGGAAAGCACGGTCAGGCGAGGCAAGGCTAAGGAAAGCCAACGCAAGGCTAGGCAATGCACGGTAAGCAAGCAAGGAGTAACGGAATGCAAGGAAGGAAAGGGAAAGCAAGGGAAGGCAAGGGTAACGGAAGGAACGGCACGGCAAGGGGTAACAAGGCTAAGGCACGACAACACACGGCTAGGAAATGCACGGCAAGGCAAGGAAAGGGTAACGCAAGGCAAGGCACGGTGAGGCTAGGCAAGGTTAATGCACGACAACGCAAGGCTAGGCAATGCACGACAATGCAAGGAAAGCTTAAAGTAAAGGAAGGCACGGTCAGGCGAGATAAGGCTAAGGCACGACAACGCAAGGCTAGGCAATGCACGAAAGGCAAGCAAAGAGTAACGGAAGGTAAGGAAGGCAAGGGAAAGCAAGGAAAGGCAATGGTAACGGAAGGAACGGCACGGCAAGGGGAAACAAGGCTAAGGCACGACAACGCACGCTAGGCAATGCACGGCAAGGCAGGGAACGGGTAACGCAGGGGAAAGCACGGTCAGGCGAGGCAAGGCTAAGGCATGACAACGCAAGGCTAGGCAATGCACGGAAAGCAAGCAAAGAGTAACGGAACGCAAGGAAGGCAAGGGAAAGCAAGGGAAGGCAAGGGTAACGGAAGGAACGGCACGGCAAGGGGTAACAAGGCTAAGGCACGACAACGCAGGGCTAGGCAATGCACGGCAAGGCAAGCAAAGAGTAACGGAAGGAAAGGAAGGCAAGGCAAAGCCAGGCAAGGAAAGTGTAACAAAAGGCACGCAACGGCAAGGGGAAACAAGTCTAAGGCACGACAACACACGGCTAGGAAATGCACGGCAAGGCAAGGAAACGGTAACGCAAGGCAAGGCACGGTGAGGCTAGGCAAGGCTAATGCACGACAACGCAAGGCTAGGCAATGCACGACAATGCAAGGAAAGCTTAAAGCAAAGGAAGGCACGGTCAGGCGAGATAAGGTTAAGGCACGACAACGCAAGGCTTGGCAATGCACGGAAGGCAAGCAAAGAGTAACGGAAGGTAAGGAAGGCAAGGGAAAGCAAAGAAAGGCAAGTGTAACGGAAGGAAAGCCATGGCAAGGGGAAACAAAGCTAAGGCACGACAACGCACGCTAGGCAATGCACGGCAAGGCAAAGAAAGGGTAACGCATGGGAAAGCACGGTCAGGCGAGGCAAGGCTAAGGAAAGCCAACGCAAGGCTAGGCAATGCACGGAAAGCAAGCAAGGAGTAACGGAATGCAAGGAAGGAAAGCGAAAGCAAGGGAAGGCAAGGTTAACGGAAGGAACGGCACGGCAAGGGGTAACAAGGCTAAGGCACGACAACGCACGGCTAGGCAATGCACGGCAAGGCAAGGAAAGGGTAACGCAAGGCAAGGCACGGTGAGGCTAGGCAAGGTTAATGCACGACAACGCAAGGCTAGGCAATGCACGGCAAGGCAAGGTAAGGGTAACGCATGGGAAAGCACGGTCAGGCGAGTCAAGGCTACGGCACGACAACCCAAGGCTAGGCAATGCACGGAAGGCAAGCAAAGAGAAACGGAAGGTAAGGAAGGAAAGGGAAAGCAAAGAAAGGCAAGTGTAACGGAAGGAACGGCACGGCAAGGGGAAACAAGGCTAAGGCACGAGAACGCACGGCTAGGCAATGCACGGCAAGGCAATCAAAAGGTAACGCAAGGAAAGGCACGGTGAGGCTAGGCAAGGCTAATGCACGAAAACGCAAGGCTAGGCGATGCACGACAATGCAAGGAAAGCTTAAAGCAAAGGAAGGCAAGGTCAGGCGAGATAAGGCTAAGGCACGACAACGCAAGGCTAGGAAATTCAGGGAAGGCAAGCAAAGAGTAACGGAAGGTAAGCAAGGCAAGGAAAAGGAAGGAAAGGCCAGGGTAACGGTAGGAACGGCACGGCAAGGGGAAACAAGTCTAAGGCACGACACCGAATGCTAGGCAATGAACGGCAAGGCAAGGAAAGGGTAACGCATTTGAAAGCACGGTCAGGCGAGGCAACGCTCAGGCACGAAAACGCAAGGCTAGGCAATGCACGGAAGGCAAGCAAAGAGTAACGGAAGGTAAGGAAGGCAAGGGAAAGGAAGGAAAGGCAAGTGTAACGGAAGGAACGGCACGGCAAGGGGAAACAAGGCTAAGGCACGACAACGCACGGCTAGGCAATGCACGGAAAGGGAAGGAAAGGCTAACGCATGGGAAAGCACGGTCAGGCGATGCAAGGCTACGGCATGACAACGCAAGGCTAGGCAATGCACGGAAAGCAAGCAAAGAGTAACGGAACGCAAGGAAGGCAAGGGAAAGCAAGGGAAGGCAAGGGTAACGGAAGGAACGGCACGGTAAGGGGTAACAAGGCTAAGGCACGGCAACGCAGGGCTAGGCAATGCACGGCAAGGCAAGGAAAGGGTAACGCAGGGGAAGGCACGGTCAGGTGAGGCAAGGATAAGGCACGACAATGCAAGGCTAGGCAATGCACGGCAAGGCAAGGAAAGAGTAACGGAAGGAAAGGAAGGCAAGTCAAAGCCAGGAAAGGCAAGTGTAACAAAAGGCACGCCACGGCAAGGGGAAACAACGCTAAGGCACGACAACGCACGGCTAGGCAATGCACGGAAAGGCAAGGAAAGGGTAACGCATGGGAAAGCACGGTCAGGCGATGCAAGGCTAAGGCATGACAACGCAAGGCTAGGCAATGCACGGAAAGCAAGCAAAGAGTAACGGAACGCAAGGAAGGCAAGGGAAAGCAAAGAAAGGCAAGTGTAACGGAAGGAACTGCACGGCAAGGGGAAACAAGGCTAAGGCACGACAACGCACGGCTAGGCAATGCACGGCAAGGCAAGCAAAGGGTAACGCAAGGCAATGCACGGTGAGGCTAGACAAGGCTAATGCACGAAAACGCAAGGCTAGGCAATGCACGACAATGCAAGGAAAGCTTAAAGCAATGGAAGGCAAGGTCAGGCGAGATAAGGCAAAGGCACGACAACGCAAGGCTAGGCAATTGAGGGAAGGCAAGCAAAGAGTAACGGAAGGTAAGCAAGGCAAGGAAAAGCAAGGAAAGGCAAGGGTAACGGAAGGAACGGCACGGCAAGGGGGAACAAGTCTCAGGCACGACACCGAACTCTAGGCAATGAACGGCAAGGCAAGGAAAGGGTAACGCATGGGAAAGCACGGTCAGGCGAGGCAAGGCTAAGGCACGACAACGCAAGGCTAGGCAATGCACGGAAGGCAAGCAAAGAGTAACGGAAGGTAAGGAAGGCAAGGGAAAGCAAGGAAAGGCAAGTGTAACGGAAGGAACGGCACGGCAAGGGGTAACAAGGCTAAGGCACGAAAACGCAGGGCTAGGCAATGCACGGCAAGGCAAGGAAAGAGTAACGGAAGGAACGGAAGGCAAGGCAAAGCCAGGCAAGGCAAGTGTAACAAAAGGCACGCAACGGCAAGGGGAAACAAGTCTAAGGCACGACAACACACGGCTAGGAAATGCACGGCAAGGCAAGGAAAGGGTAACGCAAGGCAAGGCACGGTGAGGCTAGGCAAGGCTAATGCACGACAACGCAAGGCTAGGCAATGCACGACAATGCAAGTAAAGCTTAAAGCAAAGGAAGGCACGGTCAGAAGAGATAAGGCTAAGGCACGACAACTCAAGGCTAGGCAATGCAGGGAAGGCAAGCAAAGAGTAACGGAAGGTAAGGAAGGCAAAGGAAACCAAGGAAAGGCAATGGTAACGGAAGGAACGGCACGGCAAGGGGAAACAAGTCTAAGGCACGACAACGCACGCTAGGCAATGCACGGCAAGGCAAGGAAAGGGTAACGCATGGGAAAGAACGGTCAGGGGAGGCAAGGCTAAGGCACGACAACGCAAGGCTTGGCAATGCACGGAAGGCAAGCAAAGAGTAACGGAAGTAAGGAAGGCAAGGGAAAGCAAAGAAAGGCAAGTGTAACGGAAGGAACGGCACGGCAAGGGGAAACAAGGCTAAGGCACGACAACGCACGGCTAGGCAATGCACGGCAAGGCAAGGAAAGGGTAACGCATGGGAAAGCACGGTCAGGAGAGGCAAGGCTAAGGAAAGCCAACGCAAGGCTAGGCAATGCACGGAAAGCAAGCAAGGAGTAACGGAATGCAAGGAAGGAAAGGGAAAGCAAGGGAAGGCAAGGGTAACGGAAGGAACGGCAGGGCAAGGGGTAACAAGGCTAAGGCACGACAACACACGGCTAGGAAATGCACGGGAAGGCTAGGAAAGGGTAACGCAAGGCAAGGCACGGTGAGGCTAGGCAAGGTTAATGCACGACAACGCAAGGCTAGGCAATGCACGACAATGCAAGGAAAGCTTAAAGTAAAGGAAGGCACGGTCAGGCGAGATAAGGCTAAGGCACGACATCGCAAGGCTAGGCAATGCACGAAAGGCAAGCAAAGAGTAACGGAAGGTAAGGAAGGCAAGGGAAAGCAAGGAAAGGCAATGGTAACGGAAGGAACGGCACGGCAAGGGGAAACAAGTCTAAGGCACGACAACGCACGGCTAGGCAATGCACGGCAAGGCAAGGAAAGGGTAACGCAGGGGAAAGCACGGTCAGGCGAGGCAAGGCTAAGGCATGACAACGCAAGGCTAGGCAATGCACGGAAAGCAAGCAAAGAGTAACGGAACGCAAGGAAGGCAAGGGAAAGCAAGGGAAGGCAAGGGTAACGGAAGGAACGGCACGGCAAGGGGTAACAAGGCTAAGGCACGACAACGCAGGGCTAGGCAATGCACGGCAAGGCAAGCAAAGAGTAACGGAAGGAAAGGAAGGCAAGGCAAAGCCAGGCAAGGCAAGTGTAACAAAAGGCACGCAACGGCAAGGGGAAACAAGTCTAAGGCACGACAACACACGGCTAGGAAATGCACGGCAAGGCAAGGAAAGGGTAACGCAAGGCAAGGCACGGTGAGGCTAGGCAAGGCTAATGCACGACAACGCAAGGCTAGGCAATGCACGACAATGCAAGTAAAGCTTAAAGCAAAGGAAGGCACGGTCAGGCGAGATAAGGCTAAGGCACGAGAACGCAAGGCTTGGCAATGCACGGAAGGCAAGCAAAGAGTAACGGAAGGTAAGGAAGGCAAGGGAAAGCAAAGAAAGGCAAGTGTAACGGAAGGAAAGCCATGGCAAGGGGAAACAAGGCTAAGGCACGACAACGCACGCTAGGCAATGCACGGCAAGGCAAAGAAAGGGTAACGCATGGGAAAGCACGGTCAGGTGAGGCAAGGCTAAGGAAAGCCAACGCAAGGCTAGGCAATGCACGGAAAGCAAGCAAGGAGTAACGGAATGCAAGGAAGGAAAGCGAAAGCAAGGGAAGGCAAGGGTAACGGAAGGAACGGCACGGCAAGGGGTAACAAGGCTAAGGCACGACAACACACGGCTAGGAAATGCACGGCAAGGCAAGGAAAGGGTAACGCAAGGCAAGGCACGGTGAGGCTAGGCAAGGTTAATGCACGACAACGCAAGGCTAGGCAATGCACGGCAAGGCAAGCAAAAAGTAACGCAAGGAAAGGCACGGTGAGGCTAGGCAAGGCTAATGCACGAAAACGCAAGGCTAGGCGATGCACGACAATGCAAGGAAAGCTTAAAGCAAAGGAAGGCAAGGTCAGGCGAGATAAGGCTAAGGCACGACAACGCAAGGCTAGGAAATTCAGGGAAGGCAAGCAAAGAGTAACGGAAGGTAAGCAAGGCAAGGAAAAGGAAGGAAAGGCCAGGGTAACGGTAGGAACGGCACGGCAAGGTGAAACAAGTCTAAGGCACGACACCGAACGCTAGGCAATGAACGGCAAGGCAAGGAAAGGGTAGCGCATTTGAAAGCACGGTCAGGCGAGGCAACGCTAAGGCACGACAACGCAAGGCTAGGCAATGCACGGAAGGCAAGCAAAGAGTAACGGAAGGTAAGGAAGGCAAGGGAAAGGAAGGAAAGGCAAGTGTAACGGAAGGAACGGCACGGAAAGGGGAAACAAGGCTAAGGCACGACAACGCACGGCTAGGCAATGCACGGAAAGGCAAGGAAAGGGTAACGCATGGGAAAGCACGGTCAGGCGATGCAAGGCTAAGGCATGACAACGCAAGGCTAGGCAATGCACGGAAAGCAAGCAAAGAGTAACGGAACGCAAGGAAGGCAAGGGAAAGCAAGGGAAGGCAATGGTAACGGAAGGAACGGCACTGCAAGGGGTAACAAGGCTAAGGCACGGCAACTCAGGGCTAGGCAATGCACGGCAAGGCAAGGAAAGGGTAACGCATGGGAAAGCACGGTCAGGCGATGCAAGGCTAAGGCATGACAACGCAAGGCTAGGCAATGCACGGAAAGCAAGCAAAGAGTAAGGGAACGCAAGGAAGGCAAGGGAAAGCAAGGGAAGGCAAGGGTAACGGAAGGAACGGCACGGCAAGGGGTAACAAGGCTAAGGCACGACAACGCAGGGCTAGGCAATGCACGGAAGGCAAGCAAAGAGTAACGGAAGGTAAGGAAGGCAAGGGAAAGCAAAGAAAGGCAAGTGTAACGGAAGGAACTGCACGGCAAGTGGAAACAAGGCTAAGGCACGACAACGCACGGCTAGGCAATGCACGGCAAGGCAAGCAAAGGGTAACGCAAGGCAATGCACGGTGAGGCTAGACAAGGCTAATGCACGAAAACGCAAGGCTAGGCAATGCACGACAATGCAAGGAAAGCTTAAAGCAATGGAAGGCAAGGTCAGGCGAGATAAGGCAAAGGCACGACAACGCAAGGCTAGGCAATTCAGGGAAGGCAAGCAAAGAGTAACGGAAGGTAAGCAAGGCAACGAAAAGCAAGGAAAGGCAAGGGTAACGGAAGGAACGGCACGGCAAGGGGCAACAAGTCTCAGGCACGACACCGAACTCTAGGCAATGAACGGCAAGGCAAGGAAAGGGTAACGCATGGGAAAGCACGGTCAGGCGAGGCAAGGCTAAGGCACGACAACGCAAGGCTAGGCAATGCACGGAAGGCAAGCAAAGAGTAACGGAAGGTAAGGAAGGCAAGGGAAAGCAAGGAAATGCAAGTGTAACGGAAGGAACGGCACGGCAAGGGGAAACAAGGCTAAGGCACGACAACGCACGCTAGGCAATGCACGGCAAGGCAAGGAAAGGGTAACGCAGGGAAAGGCACGGTCAGGCGAGGCAAGGCTAAGGCATGACAACGCAAGGCTAGGCAATGCACCACAATGCAAGGAAAGCTTAAAGCAAAGGAAGGCACGCTCAGGCGAGATAAGGCTAAGGCACGACATCGCAAGGCTAGGCAATGCACGGAAGGCAAGCAAAGAGTAACGGAAGGTAAGGAAGGCAAGGGAAAGCAAGGAAAGGCAAGTGTAACGGAAGGAACGGCACGGCAAGGGGAAACAAGGCTAAGGCACGACAACGCACGGCTAGGCAATGCACGGCAAGGCAAGGAAACGGTAACGCATGGGAAAGCACGGTCAGGCGAGGCAAGCCTAAGGCATGACAACGCAAGGCTAGGCATTGCACGGAAAGCAAGCAAAGTGTAAAGGAACGCAAGGAAGGCAAGGGAAAACAAGGGAAGGCAAGGGTAACGGAAGGAACGGTACGGCAAGGGGTAACAAGGCTAAGGCACGAAAACGCAGGGCTAGGCAATGCACGGCAAGGCAAGGAAAGAGTAACGGAAGGAACGGAAGGCAAGGCAAAGCCAGGCAAGGCAAGTGTAACAAAAGGCACGCAACGGCAAGGGGAAACAAGGCTAAGGCACGACAACACACGGCTAGGAAATGCACGGCAAGGCAAGGAAAGGGTAACGCAAGGCAAGGCACGGTGAGGCTAGGCAAGGCTAATGCACGACAACGCAAGGCTACGCAATGCACGACAATGCAAGTAAAGCTTAAAGCAAAGGAAGGCACGGTCAGAAGAGATAAGGCTAAGGCACGACAACGCAAGGCTAGGCAATGCAGGGAAGGCAAGCAAAGAGTAACGGAAGGTAAGGAAGGCAAAGGAAACCAAGGAAAGGCAATGGTAACGGAAGGAACGGCACGGCAAGGGGAAACAAGTCTAAGGCACGACAACGCACGCTAGGCAATGCACGGCAAGGGAAGGAAAGGGTAACGCATGGGAAAGAACGGTCAGGGGAGGCAAGGCTAAGGCACGACAACGCAAGGCTTGGCAATGCACGGAAGGCAAGCAAAGAGTAACGGAAGTAAGGAAGGCAAGGGAAAGCAAAGAAAGGCAAGTGTAACGGAAGGAACGGCACATGGCAAGGGGAAACAAGGCTAAGGCACGACAACGCACGCTAGGCAATGCACGGCAAGGCAAGGAAAGGGTAACGCATGGGAAAGCACGGTCAGGCGAGGCAAGGCTAAGGAAAGCCAACGCAAGGCTAGGCAATGCACGGAAAGCAAGCAAGGAGTAACGGAATGCAAGGAAGGAAAGCGAAAGCAAGGGAAGGCAAGGGTAACGGAAGGAACGGCACGGCAAGGGGTAACAAGGCTAAGGCACGACCACACACGGCTAGGAAATGCACGGCAAGGCAAGGAAAGGGTAACGCAAGGCAAGGCACGGTGAGGCTAGGCAAGGTTAATGCACGACAACGCAAGGCTAGGCAATGCACGGCAAGGCAAGGTAAGGGTAACGCATGGGAAAGCACGGTCAGGCGAGGCAAGGCTAAGTCACGACAACCCAAGGCTAGGCAATGCACGGAAGGCAAGCAAAGAGAAACGGAAGGTAAGGAAGGAAAGGGAAAGCAAAGAAAGGCAAGTGTAACGGAAGGAACGGCACGGCAAGGGGAAACAAGGCTAAGGCACGAGAACGCACGGCTAGGCAATGCACGGCAAGGCAAGGCTAAGGCACGAGAACGCACGGCTAGGCAATGCACGGCAAGGCAATCAAAAGGTAACGCAAGGAAAGGCACGGTGAGCCTAGGCAAGGCTAATGCACGAAAACGCAAGGCTAGGCGATGCACGACAATGCAAGGAAAGCTTAAAGCAAAGGAAGGCAAGGTCAGGCGAGATAAGGCTAAGGCACGACAACGCAAGGCTAGGAAATTCAGGGAAGGCAAGCAAAGAGTAACGGAAGGTAAGTAAGGCAAGGAAAAGGAAGGAAAGGCCAGGGTAACGGTAGGAACGGCACGGCAAGGGGAAACAAGTCTAAGGCACGACACCGAACGCTAGGCAATGAACGGCAAGGCAAGGAAAGGGTAACGCATTTGAAAGCACGGTCAGGCGAGGCAACGCTAAGGCACGACAACGCAAGGCTAGGCAATGCACGGAAGGCAAGCAAAGAGTAACGGAAGGTAAGGAAGGCAAGGGAAAGGAAGGAAAGGCAAGTGTAACGGAAGGAACGGCACGGCAAGGGGAAACAAGGCTAAGGCCCGACAACGCACGGCTAGGCAATGCACGGAAAGGCAAGGAAAGGCTAACGCATGGGAAAGCACGGTCAGGCGATGCAAGGCTAAGGCATGACAACGCAAGGCTAGGCAATGCACGGAAAGCAAGCAAAGAGTAACGGAACGCAAGGAAGGCAAGGGAAAGCAAGGGAAGGCAAGGGTAACGGAAGGAACGGCACGGTAAGGGGTAACAAGGCTAAGGCACGGCAACGCAGGGCTAGGTAATGCACGGCAAGGCAAGGAAAGGGTAACGCAGGGGAAGGCACCGTCAGGTGAGGCAAGGATAAGGCACGACAATGCAAAGCTAGGCAATGCACGGCAAGGTAAGGAAAGAGTAACGGAAGGAAAGGAAGGCAAGTCAAAGCCAGGAAAGGCAAGTGTAACAAAAGGCACGCCACGGCAAGGGGAAACAAGGCTAACGCACGACAACGCACGGCTAGGCAATGCACGGAAAGGCAAGGAAAGGGTAACGCATGGGAAAGCACGGTCAGGCGATGCAAGGCTAAGGCATGACAACGCAAGGCTAGGCAATGCACGGAAAGCAAGCAAAGAGTAACGGAACGCAAGGAAGGCAAGGGAAAGCAAGGGAAGGCAAGGGTAACGGAAGGAACGGCACGGTAAGGGGTAACAAGGCTAAGGCACGGCAACGCAGGGCTAGGCAATGCACGGCAAGGCAAGGAAAGGGTAACGCAGGGGAAGGCACGGTCAGGTGAGGCAAGGATAAGGCACGACAACGCAAGGCTAGGCAATGCACGGAAAGCAAGCAAAGAGTAACGGAACGCAAGGAAGGCAAGGGAAAGCAAAGAAAGGCAAGTGTAACGGAAGGAACTGCACGGCAAGGGGAAACAAGGCTAAGGCACGACAACGCACGGCTAGGCAATGCACGGCAAGGAAAGCAAAGGGTAACGCAAGGCAATGCACGGTGAGGCTAGACAAGGCTAATGCACGAAAACGCAAGGCTAGGCAATGCACGACAATGCAAGGAAAGCTTAAAGCAAAGGAAGGCAAGGTCAGGCGAGATAAGGCAAAGGCACGACAACGCAAGGCTAGGCAATTCAGGGAAGGCGAGCAAAGAGTAACGGAAGGTAAGCAAGGCAAGGAAAAGCAAGGAAAGGCAAGGGTAACGGAAGGAACGGCACGGCAAGGGGGAACAAGTCTCAGGCACGACACCGAACTCTAGGCAATGAACGGCAAGGCAAGGAAAGGGTAACGCATGGGAAAGCACGGTCAGTCGAGGCAAGGCTAAGGCACGACAACGCAAGGCTAGGCAATGCACGGAAGGCAAGCAAAGAGTAACGGAAGGTAAGGAAGGCAAGGGAAAGCAAGGAAAGGCAAGTGTAACGGAAGGAACGGCACGGCAAGGGGAAACACGGCTAAGGCACGACAACGCACGCTAGGCAATGCACGGCAAGGCAAGGAAAGGGTAACGCATGGGAAAGCACGGTCAGGCGAGGCAAGGCTAAGGCATGACAACGCAAGGCTAGGCAATGCACGGAAAGCAAGCAAAGAGTAACGGAACGCAAGGAAGGCAAGGGAAAGCAAGGGAAGGCAAGGGTAACGGAAGGAACGGCACGGCAAGGGGTAAGAAGGCTAAGGCACGACAACGCAGGGCTAGGTAATGCACGGCAAGGCAAGGAAAGAGTAACGGAAGGAAAGGAAGGCAAGGCAAAGCCAGGAAAGGCAAGTGTAACAAAAGGCATGCCACGGCAAGGGGAATCAAGGCTAAGGCACGACAACGCACGGCTAGGCAATGCACGGCAAGGCAAGGAAAGGGTAACGCAAGGCAAGGCACGGTGAGGCTGGGCAAGGCTAATGCACGACAACGCAAGGCTAGGCAATGCACCACAATGCAAGGAAAGCCTAAAGCAAAGGAAGGCACGGTCAGGCGAGATAAGGCTAAGGCACGACAACGCAAGGCTAGGCAATGCACGGAAGGCAAGCAAAGAGTAACGGAAGGCAAGGAAGGCAAGGGAAAGCAAGGAAAGGAAAGGGTAACCGAAGGAACGGCACGGCAAGGGGAAACAAGGCTAAGGCACGACAACGCAGGGCTAGGCAATGCACGGCAAGGCAAGGAAAGAGTAACGGAAGGAACGGAAGGCAAGGCAAAGCCAGGCAAGGCAAATGTAACAAAAGGCACGCAACGGCAAGGGGAAACAAGGCTAAGGCACGACAACACACGGCTAGGAAATGCACGGCAAGGCAAGGAAAGGGTAACGCAAGGCAAGGCACGGTGAGGCTAGGCAAGGCTAATGCACGACAACGCAAGGCTAGGCAATGCACGACAATGAAAGTAAAGCTTAAAGCAAAGGAAGGCACGGTCAGAAGAGATAAGGCTAAGGCACGACAACGCAAGGCTAGGCAATGCAGGGAAGGCAAGCAAAGAGTAACGGAAGGTAAGGAAGGCAAAGGAAAGCAAGGAAAGGCAATGGTAACGGAAGGAACGGCACGGCAAGGGGAAACAAGTCTAAGGCACGACAACGCACGCTAGGCAATGCACGGGAAGGGAAGGAAAGGGTAACGCATGGGAAAGAACGGTCAGGGGAGGCAAGGCTAAGGCACGACAACGCAAGGCTTGGCAATGCACGGAAGGCAAGCAAAGAGTAACGGAAGGTAAGGAAGGCAAGGGAAAGCAAAGAAAGGCAAGTGTAACGGAAGGAACGGCACGGCAAGGGGAAACAAGGCTAAGGCACGACAACGCACGCTAGGCAATGCACGGCAAGGCAAGGAAAGGGTAACGCATGGGAAAGCACGGTCAGGTGAGGCAAGGCTAAGGAAAGCCAACTCAAGGCTAGGCAATGCAGGGTAAGCAAGCAAGGAGTAACGGAATGCAAGGAAGGAAAGGGAAAGCAAGGGAAGCCAAGGGTAACGGAAGGAACGGCACGGCAAGGGGTAACAAGGCTAAGGGACGACAACACACGGCTAGGAAATGCACGGCAAGGCAAGGAAAGGGTAACGCAAGGCAAGGCACGGTGAGGCTAGGCAAGTCTAATGCACGACAACGCAAGGCTAGGGAATGCACGACAATGCAAGTAAAGCTTAAAGCAAAGGAAGGCACGGTCAGGCGAGATAAGGCTAAGGCACGACAACGCAAGGGTAGGCAATGCAGGGAAGGGAAGCAAAGAGTAACGGAAGGTAAGGAAGGCAAGGGAAAGCAAGGAAAGGCAAGTGTAACGGAAGGAACTGCACGGCAAGGGGAAACAAGGCTAAGGCACGACAACGCACGGCTAGGCAATGCACGGCAAGGCAATCAAAGGGTAACGCAAGGCAAGGCACGGTGAGGCGAGGCAAGGCTAATGCACGACAACGCAAGGCTAGGCAATGCACGACAATGCAAGGAAAGCTTAAAGCAAAGGAAGGCACGGTCAGGCGAGATAAGGCTAAGGCACGACAACGCAAGGCTAGGCAATGCAGGGAAGGGAAGCAAAGAGTAACGGAAGGTAAGCAAGGCAAGGAAAAGCAAGGCAAGGCAAGGGTAACGGAAGGAACTGCACGGCAAGGGGAAACAAGGCTAAGGCACGGCAACGCAGGGTGGGCAATGCACGGCAAGGCAAGGAAAGGGTAACGCATGGGAAAGCACGTTCAGGCGAGGCAAGGCTAAGGCACGACAACGCAAGGCTAGGCAATGCACGGAAGGCAAGCAAAGAGTAACGGAAGGTAAGGAAGGCAAGGGAAAGCAAAGAAAGGCAAGTGTAACGGAAGGAACTGCACGGCAAGGGGAAACAAGGCTAAGGCACGACAACGCACGGCTAGGCAATGCACGGCAAGGCAAGCAAAGGGTAACGCAAGGCAATGCACGGTGAGGCTAGACAAGGCTAATGCACGAAAACGCAAGGCTAGGCAATGCACGACAATGCAAGGAAAGCTTAAAGCAAAGGAAGGCAAGGTCAGGCGAGATAAGGCAAAGGCACGACAACGCAAGGCTAGGCAATTCAGGGAAGGCAAGCAAAGAGTAACGGAAGGTAAGCAAGGCAAGGAAAAGCAAGGAAAGGCAAGGGTAACGGAAGGAACGGCACGGCAAGGGGGAACAAGTCTCAGGCACGACACCGAACTCTAGGCAATGAACGGCAAGGCAAGGAAAGGGTAACGCATGGGAACGCACGGTCAGGCGAGGCAAGGCTAAGGCACGACAACGCAAGGCTAGGCAATGCACGGAAGGCAAGCAAAGAGTAACGGAAGGTAAGGAAGGCAAGGGAAAGCAAGGAAAGGCAAGTGTAAGGGAAGGAACGGCACGGCAAGGGGAAACAAGGCTAAGGCACGACAACGCACGCTAGGCAATGCACGGCAAGGCAAGGAAAGGGTAACGCAGGGGAAGGCACGGTCAGGTGAGGCAAGGATAAGGCACGAAAATGCAAGGCTAGGCAATGCACGGCAAGGCAAGGAAAGGGTAACGGAAGGAAAGGAAGGCAAGGCAAAGCAAGGAAAGGCAAGTGTAACAAAAGGCACGCCACGGCAAGGGGAAACAAGGCTAAGGCACGACAACGCACGGCTAGGCAATGCACGGCAAGGCAAGGAAAGGGTAACGCAAGGCAAGGCACGGTGAGGCTAGGCAAGGCTAATGCACGACAACGCAAGGCTAGGCAATGCACCACAATGCAAGTAAAGCTTAAAGCAAAGGAAGGCACGGTCAGAAGAGATAAGGCTAAGGCACGACAACACAAGGCTAGGCAATGCAGGGAAGGCAAGCAAAGAGTAACGGAAGGTAAGGAAGGCAAAGGAAACCAAGGAAAGGCAATGGTAACGGAAGGAACGGCACGGCAAGGGGAAACAAGTCTAAGGCACGACAACGCACGCTACGCAATGCACGGCAAGGGAAGGAAAGGGTAACGCATGGGAAAGAACGGTCAGGGGAGGCAAGGCTAAGGCACGACAACGCAAGGCTTGGCAATGCACGGAAGGCAAGCAAAGAGTAACGGAAGTAAGGAAGGCAAGGGAAAGCAAAGAAAGGCAAGTGTAACGGAAGGAACGGCACGGCAAGGGGAAACAAGGCTAAGGCACGACAACGCACGCTAGGCAATGCACGGCAAGGCAAGGAAAGGGTAACGCATGGGAAAGCACGGTCAGGCGAGGCAAGGCTAAGGAAAGCCAACGCAAGGCTAGGCAATGCACGGTAAGCAAGCAAGGAGTAACGGAATGCAAGGAAGGAAAGGGAAAGCAAGGGAAGGCAAGGGTAACGGAAGGAACGGCACGGCAAGGGGTAACAAGGCTAAGGCACGACAACACACGGCTAGGAAATGCACGGCAAGGCAAGGAAAGGGTAACGCAAGGCAAGGTACGGTGAGGCTAGGCAAGGTTAATGCACGACAACGCAAGGCTAGGCAATGCACGACAATGCAAGGAAAGCTTAAAGTAAAGGAAGGCACGGTCAGGCGAGATAAGGCTAAGGCACGACAACGCAAGGCTAGGCAATGCACGAAAGGCAAGCAAAGAGTAACGGAAGGTAAGGAAGGCAAGGGAAAGCAAGGAAAGGCAATGGTAACGGAAGGAACGGCACGGCAAGGGGAAACAAGGCTAAGGCACGACAACGCACGCTAGGCAATGCACGGCAAGGCAAGGAAAGGGTAACGCAGGGGAAAGCACGGTCAGGCGAGGCAAGGCTAAGGCATGACAACGCAAGGCTAGGCAATGCACGGAAAGCAAGCAAAGAGTAACGGAACGCAAGGAAGGCAAGGGAAAGCAAGGGAAGGCAAGGGTAACGGAAGGAACGGCACGGCAAGGGGTAACAAGTCTAAGGCACGACAACACACGGCTAGGAAATGCACGGCAAGGCAAGGAAAGGGTAACGCAAGGCAAGGCACGGTGAGGCTAGGCAAGGCTAATGCACGACAACGCAAGGCTAGGCAATGCACGACAATGCAAGTAAAGCTTAAAGCAAAGGAAGGCACGGTCAGGCGAGATAAGGCTAAGGCAAAAGAACGCAAGGCTTGGCAATGCACGGAAGGCAAGCAAAGAGTAACTGAAGGTAAGGAAGGCAAGGGAAAGCAAAGAAAGGCAAGTGTAACGGAAGGAAAGCCATGGCAAGGGGAAACAAGGCAAAGGCACGACAACGCACGCTAGGCAGTGCACGGCAAGGCAAAGAAAGGGTAACGCATGGGAAAGCACGGTCAGGCGAGGCAAGGCTAAGGAAAGCCAACGCAAGGCTAGGCAATGCACGGAAAGCAAGCAAGGAGTAACGGAATGCAAGGAAGGAAAGCGAAAGCAAGGGAAGGCAAGGGTAACGGAAGGAACGGCACGGCAAGGGGTAACAAGGCTAAGGCACGACAACACACGGCTAGGAAATGTACGGCAAGGCAAGGAAAGGGTAACGCAAGGCAAGGCACGGTGAGGCTAGGCAAGGTTAATGCACGACAACGCAAGGCTAGGCAATGCACGGCAAGGCAATCAAAAGGTAACGCAAGGAAAGGCACGGTGAGGCTAGGCAAGGCTAATGCACGAAAACGCAAGGCTAGGCGATGCACGACAATGCAAGGAAAGCTTAAAGCAAAGGAAGGCAAGGTCAGGCGAGATAAGGCTAAGGCACGACAACGCAAGGCTAGGAAATTCAGGGAAGGCAAGCAAAGAGTAACGGAAGGTAAGCAAGGCAAGGAAAAGGAAGGAAAGGCCAGGGTAACGGTAGGAACGGCACGGCAAGGGGAAACAAGTCTAAGGCACGACACCGAACGCTAGGCAATGAACGGCAAGGCAAGGAAAGGGTAACGCATTTGAAAGCACGGTCAGGCGAGGCAACGCTAAGGCACGACAACGCAAGGCTAGGCAATGCACGGAAGGCAAGCAAAGAGTAACGGAAGGTAAGGAAGGCAAGGGAAAGGAAGGAAAGGCAAGTGTAACGGAAGGAACGGCACGGCAAGGGGAAACAAGGCTAAGGCACGACAACGCACGGCTAGGCAATGCACGGAAAGGCAAGGAAAGGCTAACGCATGGGAAAGCAGGGTCAGGCGATGCAAGGCTACGGCATGACAACGCAAGGCTAGGCAATGCACGGAAAGCAAGCAAAGAGTAACGGAACGCAAGGAAGGCAAGGGAAAGCAAGGGAAGGCAAGGGTAACGGAAGGAACGGCACGGTAAGGGGTAACAAGGCTAAGGCACGGCAACGCAGGGCTAGGCAATGCACGGCAAGGCAAGGAAAGGGTAACGCAGGGGAAGGCACGGTCAGGTGAGGCAAGGCTAAGGCACGACAACGCACGGCTAGGCAATGCACGGCAAGGCAAGGAAAGAGTAACGGAAGGAAAGGAAGGCAAGTCAAAGCCAGGAAAGGCAAGTGTAACAAAAGGCACGCCACGGCAAGGGGAAACAAGGCTAAGGCACGACAACGCACGGCTAGGCAATGCACGGCAAGGCAAGGAAAGAGTAACGGAAGGAAAGGAAGGCAAGTCAAAGCCAGGAAAGGCAAGTGTAACAAAAGGCACGCCAGGGCAAGGGGAAACAAGGCTAAGGCACGACAACGCACGGCTAGGCAATGCACGGCAAGGCAAGGAAAGGGTAACGCAAGGCAAGGCACGGTGAGGCTAGGCAAGGCTAATGCACGACAACGCAAGGCTAGGCAATGCACGACAATGCAAGGAAAGCTTAAAGCAAAGGAAGGCACGGTCAGGCGAGATAAGGCAAAGGCACGACAACGCAAGGCTAGGCAATTCAGGGAAGGCAAGCAAAGAGTAACGGAAGGTAAGCAAGGCAACGAAAAGCAAGGAAAGGCAAGGGTAACGGAAGGAACGGCACGGCAAGGGGCAACAAGTCTCAGGCACGACACCGAACTCTAGGCAATGAACGGCAAGGCAAGGAAAGGGTAACGCATGGGAAAGCACGGTCAGGCGAGGCAAGGCTAAGGCACGACAACGCAAGGCTAGGCAATGCACGGAAGGAAAGCAAAGAGTAACGGAAGGTAAGGAAGGCAAGGGAAAGCAAGGAAAGGCAAGTGTAACGGAAGGAACGGCACGGCAAGGGGAAACAAGGCTAAGGCATGACAACGCACGCTAGGCAATGCAGGGCAAGGCAAGGAAAGGGTAACGCATGGAAAAGCACGGTCAGGCGAGGCAAGGCTAAGGCATGACAACGCAAGGCTAGGCAATGCACCACAATGCAAGGAAAGCTTAAAGCAAAGGAAGGCACGGTCAGGCGAGATAAGGCTAAGGCACGACATCGCAAGGCTAGGCAATGCACGGAAGGCAAGCAAAGAGTGACGGAAGGTAAGGAAGGCAAGGGAAAGCAAGGAAAGGCAAGTGTAACGGAAGGAACGGCACGGCAAGGGGAAACAAGGCTAAGGCACGACAACGCACGCTAGGCAATGCACGGCAAGGCAAGGAAAGGGTAACGCATGGGAAAGCACGGTCAGGCGAGGCAAGCCTAAGGCATGACAACGCAAGGCTAGGCATTGCACGGAAAGCAAGCAAAGTGTAAAGGAACGCAAGGAAGGCAAGGGAAAGCAAGGGAAGGCAAGGGTAACGGAAGGAACGGCACGGCAAGGGGTAACAAGGCTAAGGCACGAAAACGCAGGGCTAGGCAATGCACGGCAAGGCAAGGAAAGAGTAACGGAAGGAACGGAAGGCAAGGCAAAGCCAGGCAAGGCAAGTGTAACAAAAGGCACGCAACGGCAAGGGGAAACAAGGCTAAGGCACGACAACACACGGCTAGGAAATGCACGGCAAGGCAAGGAAAGGGTAACGCAAGGCAAGGCACGGTGAGGCTAGGCAAGGCTAATGCACGACAACGCAAGGCTAGGCAATGCACGACAATGCAAGTAAAGCTTAAAGCAAAGGAAGGCACGGTCAGAAGAGATAAGGCTAAGGCACGACAACGCAAGGCTAGGCAATGCAGGGAAGGCAAGCAAAGAGTAACGGAAGGTAAGGAAGGCAAAGGAAACCAAGGAAAGGCAATGGTAACGGAAGGAACGGCACGGCAAGGGGAAACAAGTCTAAGGCACGACAACGCACGCTAGGCAATGCACGGCAAGGGAAGGAAAGGGTAACGCATGGGAAAGAACGGTCAGGGGAGGCAAGGCTAAGGCACGACAACGCAAGGCTTGGGAATGCACGGAAGGCAAGCAAAGAGTAACGGAAGTAAGGAAGGCAAGGGAAAGCAAAGAAAGGCAAGTGTAACGGAAGGAACGGCACGGCAAGGGGAAACAAGGCTAAGGCACGACAACGCACGCTAGGCAATGCACGGCATGGCAAGGAAAGGGTAACGCAGGGGAAAGCACGGTCAGGCGAGGCAAGGCTAAGGCATGACAACGCAAGGCTAGGCAATGCACGGAAAGCAAGCAAAGAGTAACGGAACGCAAGGAAGGCAAGGGAAAGCAAGGGAAGGCAAGGGTAACGGAAGGAACGGCACGGCAAGGGGTAACAAGGCTAAGGCACGACAACGCAGGGCTAGGCAATGCACGGCAAGGCAAGCAAAGAGTAACGGAAGGAAAGGAAGGCAAGGCAAAGCCAGGCAAGGCAAGTGTAACAAAAGGCACGCAACGGCAAGGGGAAACAAGTCTAAGGCACGACAACACACGGCTAGGAAATGCACGGCAAGGCAAGGAAAGGGTAACGCAAGGCAAGGCACGGTGAGGCTAGGGAAGGCTAATGCACGACAACGCAAGGCTAGGCAATGCACGACAATGCAAGTAAAGCTTAAAGCAAAGGAAGGCACGGTCAGGCGAGATAAGGCTAAGGCACGACAACGCAAGGCTTGGCAATGCACGGAAGGCAAGCAAAGAGTAACGGAAGGTAAGGAAGGCAAGGGAAAGCAAAGAAAGGCAAGTGTAACGGAAGGAAAGCCATGGCAAGGGGAAACAAGGCTAAGGCACGACAACGCACGCTAGGCAATGCACGGCAAGGCAAGGAAAGGGTAACGCATGGGAAAGCACGGTCAGGCGAGGCAAGGCTAAGGAAAGCCAACGCAAGGCTAGGCAATGCACGGAAAGCAAGCAAGGAGTAACGGAATGCAAGGAAGGAAAGCGAAAGCAAGGGAAGGCAAGGGTAACGGAAGGAACGGCACGGCAAGGGGTAACAAGGCTAAGGCACGACCACACACGGCTAGGAAATGCACGGCAAGGCAAGGAAAGGGTAACGCAAGGCAAGGCACGGTGAGGCTAGGCAAGGTTAATGCACGACAACGCAAGGCTAGGCAATGCACGGCAAGGCAAGGTAAGGGTAACGCATGGGAAAGCACGGTCAGGCGAGGCAAGGCTAAGTCACGACAACCCAAGGCTAGGCAATGCACGGAAGGCAAGCAAAGAGAAACGGAAGGTAAGGAAGGAAAGGGAAAGCAAAGAAAGGCAAGTGTAACGGAAGGAACGGCACGGCAAGGGGAAACAAGGCTAAGGCACGAGAACGCACGGCTAGCCAATGCACTACAAGGCAATCAAAAGGTAACGCAAGGAAAGGCACGGTGAGGCTAGGCAAGGCTAATGCACGAAAACGCAAGGCTAGGCGATGCACGACAATGCAAGGAAAGCTTAAAGCAAAGGAAGGCAAGGTCAGGCGAGATAAGGCTAAGGCACGACAACGCAAGGCTAGGAAATTCAGGGAAGGCAAGCAAAGAGTAACGGAAGGTAAGTAAGGCAAGGAAAAGGAAGGAAAGGCCAGGGTAACGGTAGGAACGGCACGGCAAGGGGAAACAAGTCTAAGGCACGACACCGAACGCTAGGCAATGAACGGCAAGGCAAGGAAAGGGTAACGCATTTGAAAGCACGGTCAGGCGAGGCAACGCTAAGGCACGACAACGCAAGGCTAGGCAATGCACGGAAGTCAAGCAAAGAGTAACGGAAGGTAAGGAAGGCAAGGGAAAGGAAGGAAAGGCAAGTGTAACGGAAGGAACGGCACGGCAAGGGGAAACAAGGCTAAGGCACGACAACGCACGGCTAGGCAATGCACGGAAAGGCAAGGAAAGGCTAACGCATGGGAAAGCACGGTCAGGCGATGCAAGGCTAAGGCATGACAACGCAAGGCTAGGCAATGCACGGAAAGCAAGCAAAGAGTAACGGAACGCAAGGAAGGCAAGGGAAAGCAAGGGAAGGCAAGGGTAACGGAAGGAACTGCACGGCAAGGGGAAACAAGGCTAAGGCACGGCAAGGCAGGCTGGGCAATGCACGGCAAGGCAAGGAAAGGGTAACGCATGGGAAGGCACGGTCAGGCGAGGCAAGGCTAAGGCACGACAACGCAAGGCTAGGCAATGCACGGAAGGCAAGCAAAGAGTAACGGAAGGTAAGGAAGGCAAGGGAAAGCAAAGAAAGGCAAGTGTAACGGAAGGAACTGCACGGCAAGGGGAAACAAGGCTAAGGCACGACAACGCACGGCTAGGCAATGCACGGCAAGGAAAGCAAAGGGTAACGCAAGGCAATGCACGTTGAGGCTAGACAAGGCTAATGCACGAAAACGCAAGGCTAGGCAATGCACGACAATGCAAGGAAAGCTTAAAGCAAAGGAAGGCAAGGTCAGGCGAGATTAGGCAAAGGCACGACAACGCAAGGCTAGGCAATTCAGGGAAGGCAAGCAAAGAGTAACGGAAGGTAAGCAAGGCAAGGAAAAGCAAGGAAAGGCAAGGGTAACGGAAGGAACGGCACGGCAAGGGGGAACAAGTCTCAGGCACGACACCGAACTCTAGGCAATGAACGGCAAGGCAAGGAAAGGGTAACGCATGGGAAAGCACGGTCAGTCGAGGCAAGGCTAAGGCACGACAACGCAAGGCTAGGCAATGCACGGAAGGCAAGCAAAGAGTAACGGAAGGTAAGGAAGGCAAGGGAAAGCAAGGAAAGGCAAGTGTAACGGAAGGAACGGCACGGCAAGGGGAAACACGGCTAAGGCACGACAAGGCACGCTAGGCAATGCACGGAAAGGCAAGGAAAGGGTAACGCATGGGAAAGCACGGTCAGGCGAGGCAAGGCTAAGGCATGACAACGCAAGGCTAGGCAATGCACGGAAAGCAAGCAAAGAGTAACGGAACGCAAGGAAGGCAAGGGAAAGCAAGGGAAGGCAAGGGTAACGGAAGGAACGGCACGGCAAGGGGTAAGAAGGCTAAGGCACGACAACGCAGGGCTAGGCAATGCACGGCAAGGCAAGGAAAGAGTAACGGAAGGAAAGGAAGGCAAGGCAAAGCCAGGAAAGGCAAGTGTAACAAAAGGCATGCCACGGCAAGGGGAATCAAGGCTAAGGCACGACAACGCACGGCTAGGCAATGCACGGCAAGGCAAGGAAAGGGTAACGCAAGGCAAGGCACGGTGAGGCTGGGCAAGGCTAATGCACGACAACGCAAGGCTAGGCAATGCACCACAATGCAAGGAAAGCCTAAAGCAAAGGAAGGCACGGTCAGGCGAGATAAGGCTAAGGCACGACAACGCAAGGCTAGGCAATGCACGGAAGGCAAGCAAAGAGTAACGGAAGGTAAGGAAGGCAAGGGAAAGCAAGGAAAGGCAAGGGTAACGGAAGGAACGGCACGGCAAGGGGTAACAAGGCTAAGGCACGAAAACGCAGGGCTAGGCAATGCACGGCAAGGCAAGGAAAGAGTAACGGAAGGAACGGAAGGCAAGGCAAAGCCAGGCAAGGCAAGTGTAACAAAAGGCACGCAACGGCAAGGGGAAACAAGGCTAAGGCACGACAACACACGGCTAGGAAATGCACGGCAAGGCAAGGAAAGGGTAACGCAAGGCAAGGCACGGTGAGGCTAGGCAAGGCTAATGCACGACAACGCAAGGCTAGGCAATGCACGACAATGCAAGTAAAGCTTAAAGCAAAGGAAGGCACGGTCAGAAGAGATAAGGCTAAGGCACGACAACGCAAGGCTAGGCAATGCAGGGAAGGCAAGCAAAGAGTAACGGAAGGTAAGGAAGGCAAAGGAAAGCAAGGAAAGGCAATGGTAACGGAAGGAACGGCACGGCAAGGGGAAACAAGTCTAAGGCACGACAACGCACGCTAGGCAATGCACGGCAAGGGAAGGAAAGGGTAACGCATGGGAAAGAACGGTCAGGGGAGGCAAGGCTAAGGCACGACAACGCAAGGCTTGGCAATGCACGGAAGGCAGGCAAAGAGTAACGGAAGTAAGGAAGGCAAGGGAAAGCAAAGAAAGGCAAGTGTAACGGAAGGAACGGCACGGCAAGGGGAAACAAGGCTAAGGCACGACAACGCACGCTAGGCAATGCACGGCAAGGCAAGGAAAGGGTAACGCATGGGAAAGCACGGTCAGGTGAGGCAAGGCTAAGGAAAGCCAACGCAAGGCTAGGCAATGCACGGTAAGCAAGGAAGGAGTAACGGAATGCAAGGAAGGAAAGGGAAAGCAAGGGAAGGCAAGGGTAACGGAAGGAACGGCACGGCAAGGGGTAACAAGGCTAAGGGACGACAACACACGGCTAGGAAATGCACGGCAAGGCAAGGAAAGGGTAACGCAAGGCAAGGCACGGTGAGGCTAGGCAAGTCTAATGCACGACAACGCAAGGCTAGGCAATGCACGACAATGCAAGTAAAGCTTAAAGCAAAGGAAGGCACGGTCAGGCGAGATAAGGCTAAGGCACGACAACGCAAGGCTAGGCAATGAAGGGAAGGCAAGCAAAGAGTAACGGAAGGTAAGGAAGGCAAGGGAAAGCAAGGAAAGTCAATGGTAACGGAAGGAACGGCACGGCAAGGGGAAACAAGTCTAAGGCACGACAACGTACGCTAGGCAATGCACGGCAAGGCAAGGAAAGGGTAACGCATGGGAAAGCACGGTCAGGGGAGGCAAGGCTAAGGCACGACAACGCAAGGCTTGGCAATGCACGGAAGGCAAGCAAAGAGTAACGGAAGGTAAGGAAGGCAAGGGAAAGCAAAGAAAGGCAAGTGTAACGGAAGGAACGGCACGGCAAGGGGAAACAAGGCTAAGGCACGACAACGCACGCTAGGCAATGCACGGCAAGGCAAGGAAAGGGTAACGCATGGGAAAGCACGGTCAGGCGAGGCAAGGCTAAGGCACGACAACCCAAGGCTAGGCAATGTACGGAAGGCAAGCAAAGAGAAACGGAAGGTAAGGAAAGAAAGGGAAAGCAAAGAAAGGCAAGTGTAACGGAAGGAACGGCACGGCAAGGGGAAACAAGGCTAAGGCACGACAACGCACGGCTAGGCAATGCACGGCAAGGCAATCAAAGGGTAACGCAAGGCAAGGCACGGTGAGGCTAGGCAAGGCTAATGCACGACAACGCAAGGCTAGGCAATGCACGACAATGCAAGGAAAGCTTAAAGCAAAGGAAGGCACGGTCAGGCGAGATAAGGCTAAGGCACGACAACGCAAGGCTAGGCAATGCAGGGAAGGGAAGCAAAGAGTAACGGAAGGTAAGCAAGGCAAGGAAAAGCAAGGCAAGGCAAGGGTAACGGAAGGAACTGCACGGCAAGGGGAAACAAGGCTAAGGCACGGCAACGCAGGGTGGGCAATGCACGGCAAGGCAAGGAAAGGGTAACGCATGGGAAAGCACGTTCAGGCGAGGCAAGGCTAAGGCACGACAACGCAAGGCTAGGCAATGCACGGAAGGCAAGCAAAGAGTAACGGAAGGTAAGGAAGGCAAGGGAAAGCAAAGAAAGACAAGTGTAACGGAAGGAACTGCACGGCAAGGGGAAACAAGGCTAAGGCACGACAACGCACGGCTAGGCAATGCACGGCAAGGCAAGCAAAGGGTAACGCAAGGCAATGCACGGTGAGGCTAGACAAGGCTAATGCACGAAAACGCAAGGCTAGGCAATGCACGACAATGCAAGGAAAGCTTAAAGCAAAGGAAGGCAAGGTCAGGCGAGATAAGGCAAAGGCACGACAACGCAAGGCTAGGCAATTCAGGGAAGACAAGCAAAGAGTAACGGAAGGTAAGCAAGGCAAGGAAAAGCAAGGAAAGGCAAGGGTAACGGAAGGAACGGCACGGCAAGGGGGAACAAGTCTCAGGCACGACACCGAACTCTAGGCAATGAACGGCAAGGCAAGGAAAGGGTAACGCATGGGAAAGCACGGTCAGGCGAGGCAAGGCTAAGGCACGACAACGCAAGGCTAGGCAATGCACGGAAGGCAAGCAAAGAGTAACGGAAGGTAAGGAAGGCAAGGGAAAGCAAGGAAAGGCAAGTGTAAGGGAAGGAACGGCACGGCAAGGGGAAACAAGGCTAAGTCACGACAACGCACGCTAGGCAATGCACGGCAAGGCAAGGAAAGGGTAACGCAGGGGAAGGCACGGTCAGGTGAGGCAAGGATAAGGCACGAAAATGCAAGGCTAGGCAATGCACGGCAAGGCAAGGAAAGGGTAACGGAAGGAAAGGAAGGCAAGGCAAAGCAAGGAAAGGCAAGTGTAACAAAAGGCACGCCACGGCAAGGGGAATCAAGACTAAGGCACGACAACGCACGGCTAGGCAATGCACGGCAAGGCAAGGAAAGGGTAACGCAAGGCAAGGCACGGTGAGGCTAGGCAAGGCTAATGCACGACAACGCAAGGCTAGGCAATGCACCACAATGCAAGGAAAGCTTAAAGCAAAGGAAGGCACGGTCAGGCGAGATAAGGCTAAGGCACGACAACGCAAGGCTAGGCAATGCACGGAAGGCAAGCAAAGAGTAACGGAAGGTAAGGAAGGCAAGGGAAAGCAAGGAAAGGCAAGTGTAACGGAAGGAACGGCACGGCAAGGGGAAACAAGGCTAAGGCACGACAACGCACGCAAGGAAATGCACGGCAAGGCAAGGAAAGGGTAACGCATGGGAAAGCACGTTCAGGCGAGGCAAGCCTAAGGCATGACAACGCAAGGCTAGGCAATGCACGGAAAGCAAGCAAAGTGTAAAGGAACGCAAGGAAGGCAAGGGAAAGCAAGGGAAGACAAGGGTAACGGAAGGAACGGCACGGCAAGGGGTAACAAGGCTAAGGCACGAAAACGCAGGGCTAGGCAATGCACGGCAAGGCAAGGAAAGAGTAACGGAAGGAACGCAAGGCAAGGCAAAGCCAGGCAAGGCAAGTGTAACAAAAGGCACGCAACGGCAAGGGGAAACAAGGCTAAGGCACGACAACACACGGCTAGGAAATGCACGGCAAGGCAAGGAAAGGGTAACGCAAGGCAAGGCAAGGTGAGGCTAGGCAAGACTAATGCACGACAACGCTAGGCTAGGCAATGCACGACAATGCAAGTAAAGTTTAAAGCAAAGGAAGGCACGGTCAGAAGAGATAAGGCTAAGGCACGACAACGCAAGGCTAGGCAATGCAGGGAAGGCCAGAAAAGAGTAACGGAAGGTAAGGAAGGCAAAGGAAAGCAAGGAAAGGCAATGGTAACGGAAGGAACGGCACGGCAAGGGGAAACAAGTCTAAGGCACGACAACGCACGCTAGGCAATGCACGGAAAGGCAAGGAAAGGGTAACGCATGGGAAAGCACGTTCAGGCGAGGCAAGGCTAAGGCACGACAACGCAAGGCTAGGCAATGCACGGAAGGCAAGCAAAGAGTAACGGAAGGTAAGGAAGGCAAGGGAAAGCAAGGAAAGGCAAGTGTAACGGAAGGAACGGCACGGCAAGGGGAAACACGGCTAAGGCACGACAACGCACGCTAGGCAATGCACGGCAAGGCAAGGAAAGGGTAACGCATGGGAAAGCACGGTCAGGCGAGGCAAGGCTAAGGCATGACAACGCAAGGCTAGGCAATGCACGGAAAGCAAGCAAAGAGTAACGGAACGCAAGGAAGGCAAGGGAAAGCAAGGGAAGGCAAGGGTAACGGAAGGAACGGCACGGCAAGGGGTAAGAAGGCTAAGGCACGACAACGCAGGGCTAGGCAATGCACGGCAAGGCAAGGAAAGAGTAACGGAAGGAAAGGAAGGCACGGCAAAGCCAGGAAAGGCAAGTGTAACAAAAGGCATGCCACGGCAAGGGGAATCAAGGCTAAGGCACGACAACGCACGGCTAGGCAATGCACGGCAAGGCAAGGAAAGGGTAACGCAAGGCAAGGCACGGTGAGGCTGGGCAAGGCTAATGCACGACAACGCAAGCCTAGGCAATGCACCACAATGCAAGGAAAGCCTAAAGCAAAGGAAGGCACGGTCAGGCGAGATAAGGCTAAGGCACGACAACGCAAGGCTAGGCAATGCACGGAAGGCAAGCAAAGAGTAACGGAAGGTAAGGAAGGCAAGGGAAAGCAAGGAAAGGCAAGGGTAACGGAAGGAACGGCACGGCAAGGGGTAACAAGGCTAAGGCACGAAAACGCAGGGCTAGGCAATGCACGGCAAGGCAAGGAAAGAGTAACGGAAGGAACGGAAGGCAAGGCAAAGCCAGGCAAGGCAAGTGTAACAAAAGGCACGCAACGGCAAGGGGAAACAAGGCTAAGGCACGACAACACACGGCTAGGAAATGCACGGCAAGGCAAGGAAAGGGTAACGCAAGGCAAGGCACGGTGAGGCTAGGCAAGGCTAATGCACGACAACGCAAGGCTAGGCAATGCACGACAATGCAAGTAAAGCTTAAAGCAAAGGAAGGCACGGTCAGAAGAGATAAGGCTAAGGCACGACAACGCAAGGCTAGGCAATGCAGGGAAGGCAAGCAAAGAGTAACGGAAGGTAAGGAAGGCAAAGGAAAGCAAGGAAAGGCAATGGTATCGGAAGGAACGGCACGGCAAGGGGAAACAAGTCTAAGGCACGACAACGCACGCTAGGCAATGCACGGCAAGGGAAGGAAAGGGTAACGCATGGGAAAGAACGGTCAGGGGAGGCAAGGCTAAGGCACGACAACGCAAGGCTTGGCAATGCACGGAAGGCAAGCAAAGAGTAACGGAAGTAAGGAAGGCAAGGGAAAGCAAAGAAAGGCAAGTGTAACGGAAGGAACGGCACGGCAAGGGGAAACAAGGCTAAGGCACGACAACGCACGCTAGGCAATGCACGGCAAGGCAAGGAAAGGGTAACGCATGGGAAAGCACGGTCAGGCGAGGCAAGGCTAAGGAAAGCCAACGCAAGGCTAGGCAATGCACGGAAAGCAAGCAAGGAGTAACGGAATGCAAGGAAGGAAAGGGAAAGCAAGGGAAGGCAAGGGTAACGAAAGGAACGGCACTGCAAGGGGTAACAAGGCTAAGGCACGACAACACACGGCTAGGAAATGCACGGCAAGGCAAGGAAAGGGTAACGCAAGGCAAGGCACGGTGAGGCTAGGCAAGGCTAATGCACGACAACGCAAGGCTAGGCAATGCACGACAATGCAAGGAAAGCTTAAAGCAAAGGAAGGCACGGTCAGGCGAGATAAGACTAAGGCACGACAACGCAAGGCTAGGCAATGCAGGGAAGGCAAGCAAAGAGTAACGGAAGGTAAGGAAGGCAAGGGAAAGCAAGGAAACACAATGGTAACGGAAGGAACGGCACGGCAAGGGGAAACAAGTCTAAGGCACGACAACGTACGCTAGGCAATGCACGGCAAGGCAAGGAAAGGGTAACGCATGGGAAAGCACGGTCAGGGGAGGCAAGGCTAAGGTACGACAACGCAAGGCTTGGCAATGCACGGAAGGGAAGCAAAGAGAAATGGAAGGTATGGAAGGCAAGGGAAAGCAAAGAAAGGCAAGTGTAACGGAAGGAACGGCACGGCAAGGGGAAACAAGCCTAAGGCACGACAACGCACGCTAGGCAATGCACGGCAAGGCAAGGAAAGGGTAACGCATGGGAAAGCACGGTCAGGCGAGGCAAGGCTAAGGCACGACAACCCAAGGCTAGGCAATGTACGGAAGGCAAGCAAAGAAAAACGGAAGGTAAGGAAGGAAAGGGAAAGCAAAGAAAGGCAAGTGTAACGGAAGGAACGGCACGGCAAGGGGAAACAAGGCTAAGGCACGACAACGCACGGCTAGGCAATGCACGGCAAGGCAATCAAAGGGTAACGCAAGGCAAGGCACGGTGAGGCTAGGCAAGGCTAATGCACGACAACGCAAGGCTAGGCAATGCACGACAATGCAAGGAAAGCTTAAAGCAAAGGAAGGCACGGTCAGGCGAGATAAGGCTAAGGCACGACAACGCAAGGCTAGGCAATGCAGGGAAGGGAAGCAAAGAGTAACGGAAGGTAAGAAAGGCAAGGAAAAGCAAGGCAAGGCAAGGGTAACGGAAGGAACTGCACGGCAAGGGGAAACAAGGCTAAGGCACGGCAACGCAGGGTGGGCAATGCACGGCAAGGCAAGGAAAGGGTAACGCATGGGAAAGCACGTTCAGGCGAGGCAAGGCTAAGGCACGACAACGCAAGGCTAGGCAATGCACGGAAGGCAAGCAAAGAGTAACGGAAGGTAAGGAAGGCAAGGGAAAGCAAAGAAAGGCAAGTGTAACGGAAGGAACTGCACGGCAAGGGGAAACAAGGCTAAGGCACGACAACGCACGGCTAGGCAATGCACGGCAAGGCAAGCAAAGGGTAACGCAAGGCAATGCATGGTGAGGCTAGACAAGGCTAATGCACGAAAACGCAAGGCTAGGCAATGCACGACAATGCAAGGAAAGCTTAAAGCAAAGGAAGGCAAGGTCAGGCGAGATAAGGCAAAGGCACGACAACGCAAGGCTAGGCAATTCAGGGAAGGCAAGCAAAGAGTAACGGAAGGTAAGCAAGGCAAGGAAAAGCAAGGAAAGGCAAGGGTAACGGAAGGAACGGCACGGCAAGGGGGAACAAGTCTCAGGCACGACACCGAACGCTAGGCAATGAACGGCAAGGCAAGGAAAGGGTAACGCATGGGAAAGCACGGTCAGGCGAGGCAAGGCTAAGGCACGACAACGCAAGGCTAGGCAATGCACGGAAGGCAAGCAAAGAGTAACGGAAGGTAAGGAAGGCAAGGGAAAGCAAGGAAAGGCAAGTGTAACGGAAGGAACGGCACGGCAAGGGGAAACAAGGCTAAGGCACGACAACGCACGCTAGGCAATGCACGGCAAGGCAAGGAAAGGGTAACGCAGGGGAAGGCACGGTCAGGTGAGGCAAGGATAAGGCACGACAATGCAAGGCTAGGCAAAGCCAGGCAAGGCAAGTGTAACAAAAGGAACGGCACGGCAAGGGGAAACAAGGCTAAGGCACGACAACGCAAGGCTAGGCAATGCAGGGAAGGCAAGAAAAGAGTAACGGAAGGTAAGGAAGGCAAAGGAAAGCAAGGAAAGGCAATGGTAACGGAAGGAACGGCACGGCAAGGGGAAACAAGTCTAAGGCACGACAACGCACGCTAGGCAATGCACGGAAAGGCAAGGAAAGGGTAACGCATGGGAAAGCACGTTCAGGCGAGGCAAGGCTAAGGCACGACAACGCAAGGCTAGGCAATGCACGGAAGGCAAGCAAAGAGTAACGGAAGGTAAGGAAGGCAAGGGAAAGCAAAGAAAGGCAAGTGTACCGGAAGGAACTGCACGGCAAGGGGAAACAAGGCTAAGGCACGACAACGCACGGCTAGGCAATGCACGGCAAGGCAAGCAAAGGGTAACGAAAGGCAATGCACGGTGAGGCTAGACAAGGCTAATGCACGAAAACGCAAGGCTAGGCAATGCACGACAATGCAAGGAAAGCTTAAAGAAAAGGAAGGCAAGGTCAGGCGAGATAAGGTAAAGGCACGACAACGCAAGGCTAGGCAATTCAGGGAAGGCAAGCAAAGAGTAACGGAAGATAAGCAAGGCAAGGAAAAGCAAGGAAAGGCAAGGGTAACGGAAGGAACTGCACGGCAAGGGGAAACAAGGCTAAGGCACGACAACGCACGGCTAGGCAATGCACGGCAAGGCAAGCAAAGGGTAACGCAAGGCAATGCACGGTGAGGCTAGACAAGGCTAATGCACGAAAACGCAAGGCTAGGCAATGCACGACAATGCAAGGAAAGCTTAAAGCAAAGGAAGGCAAGGTCAGGCGAGATAAGGCAAAGGCACGACAACGCAAGGCTAGGCAATTCAGGGAAGGCAAGCAAAGAGTAACGGAAGGTAAGCAAGGCAAGGAAAAGCAAGGAAAGGCAAGGGTAACGGAAGGAACGGCACGGCAAGGGGGAACAAGTCTCAGGCACGACACCGAACTCTAGGCAATGAACGGCAAGGCAAGGAAAGGGTAACGCATGGGAAAGCACGGTCAGGCGAGGCAAGGCTAAGGCACGACAACGCAAGGCTAGGCAATGCACGGAAGGCAAGCAAAGAGTAACGGAACGCAAGGAAGGCAAGGGAAAGCAAGGGAAGGCAAGGGTAACGGAAGGAACGGCACGCCAATGGGTAAGAAGGCTAAGGCACGACAACGCAGGGTTAGGCAATGCACGGCAAGGGAAGGAAAGGGTAACGGAGGGGAAGGCACGGTCAGGTGAGGCAAGGATAAGGCACGACAATGCAAGGTTAGGCAATGCACGGCAAGGCAAGGAAAGAGTAACGGAAGGAAAGGAAGGCAAGGCAAAGCCAGGCAAGGCAAGTGTAACAAAAGGCACGCCACGGCAAGGGGAATCAAGTCTAAGGCACGACAACGCACGGCTAGGCAATGCACGGCAAGGCAAGGAAAGGGTAACGCAAGGCAAGGCACGGTGAGGCTAGGCAAGGCTAATGCACGACAACGCAAGGCTAGGCAATGCACGACAATGTAAGGAAAGCTTAAAGCAAAGGAAGGCACGGTCAGGCGAGATAAGGCTAAGGCACGACAACGCAAGGCTAGGCAATGCACGGAAGGCAAGCAAAGAGTAAAGGAAGGTAAGGAAGGCAAGGGAAAGCAAAGAAAGGCAAGTGTAAAGGAAGGAACGGCACGGCAAGGGGAAACAAGGCTAAGGCACGACAACGCACGCTAGGCAAAGCACGGCAAGGCAAGGAAAGGGTAACGCATGGGAAAGCACGGTCAGGCGAGGCAAGCCTAAGGCATGACAACGCAAGGCTAGGCAATGCACGGAAAGGAAGCAAAGAGTAACGGAACGCAAGGAAGGCAAGGGAAAGCAAGGGAAGGCAAGGGTAACGGAAGGAACGGCACGGCAAGAGGTAACAAATGCTAAGGCACGACAACGCAGGGCTAGGCAATGCACGGCAAGGCAAGGAAAGAGTAACGGAAGGAAAGGAAGGCAAGGCAAAGCCAGGCAAGGCAAGTGTAACAAAAGGCACGCAACTGCAAGGGGAAACAAGGCTAAGGCACGACAACACACGGCTAGGAAATGCACGGCAAGGCAAGGAAAGGGTAACGCAAGGCAAGGCACGGTGAGGCTAGGCAAGGCTAATGCACGACAACGCAAGGCTAGGCAATGCACGACAATGCAAGTAAAGCTTAAAGCAAAGGAAGGCACGGTCAGGCGAGATAAGGCTAAGGCACGACAACGCAAGGCTAGGCAATGCAGCGAAGGCAAGCAAAGAGTAACGGAAGGTAAGGAAGGCAAGGGAAAGCAAGGAAAGGCAATGGTAACGGAAGGAACGGCACGGCAAGGGGAAACAAGTCTAAGGCACGACAACGCACGCTAGGCAATGCACGGCAAGGCAAGGAAAGGGTAACGCATGGGAAAGCACGGTCAGGGGAGGCAAGGCTAAGGCACGACAACGCAAGGCTTGGCAATGCACGGAAGGCAAGCAAAGAGTAACGGAAGGTAAGGAAGGCAAGGGAAAGCAAAGAAAGGCAAGTGTAACGGAAGGAACGGCACGGCAAGGGGAAACAAGGCTAAGGCACGACAACGCACGGTAGGCAATGCACGGCAAGGCAAGGAAAGGGTAACGCATGGGAAAGCACGGTCAGGCGAGGCAAGGCTAAGGAAAGCCAACGCAAGGCTAGGCAATGCACGGAAAGCAAGCAAGGAGTAACGGAATGCAAGGAAGGAAAGGGAAAGCAAGGGAAGGCAAGGGTAACGGAAGGAACGGCACGGCAAGGGGTAACAAGGCTAAGGCACGACAACACACGGCTAGGAAATGCACGGCAAGGCAAGGAAAGGGTAACGCAAGGCAAGGCACGGTGAGGCTAGGCAAGGTTAATGCACGACAACGCAAGGCTAGGCAATGCACGACAATGCAAGGAAAGCTTAAAGCAAAGGAAGGCACGGTCAGGCGAGATAAGGCTAAGGCACGACAACGCAAGGCTAGGCAATTCAGGGAAGGCAAGCAAAGAGTAACGGAAGGTAAGCAAGGCAAGGAAAAGGAAGGCAAGGCCAGGGTAACGGAAGGAACGGCACGGCAAGGGGAAACAAGTCTAAGGCACGACACCGAACGCTAGGCAATGAACGGCAAGGCAAGGAAAGGGTAACGCATTTGAAAGCACGGTCAGGCGAGGCAACGCTAAGGCACGACAACGCAAGGCTAGGCAATGCACGGAAGGCAAGCAAAGAGTAACGGAAGGTAAGGAAGGCAAGGGAAAGCAAGGAAAGGCAAGTGTAACGGAAGGAACGGCACGGCAAGGGGAAACACGGCTAAGGCACGACAACGCACGCTAGGCAATGCACGGCAAGGCAAGGAAAGGGTAACGCATGGGAAAGCACGGTCAGGCGAGGCAAGCCTAAGGCATGACAACGCAAGGCTAAGCAATGCACGGAAAGCAAGCAAAGAGTAACGGAACGCAAGGAAGGCAAGGGAAAGCAAGGGAAGGCAAGGGTAACGGAAGGAACGGCACGGCAAGGGGTAAGAAGGCTAAGGCACGACAACGCAGGGCTAGGCAATGCACGGCAAGGCAAGGAAAGGGTAACGCAAGGCAAGGCACGGTGAGGCTGGGCAAGGCTAATGCACGACAACGCAAGGCTAGGCAATGCACCACAATGCAAGGAAAGCTTAAAGCAAAGGAAGGCACGGTCAGAAGAGATAAGGCTAAGGCACGACAACGCAAGGCTAGGCAATGCAGGGAAGGCAAGCAAAGAGTAACGGAAGGTAAGGAAGGCAAGGGAAAGCAAGGAAAGTCAATGGTAACGGAAGGAACGGCACGGCAAGGGGAAACAAGTCTAAGGCACGACAACGTACGCTAGGCAATGCACGGCAAGGCAAGGAAAGGGTAACGCATGGGAAAGCACGGTCAGGGGAGGCAAGGCTAAGGCACGACAACGCAAGGCTTGGCAATGCACGGAAGGCAAGCAAAGAGTAACGGAAGGTAAGGAAGGCAAGGGAAAGCAAAGAAAGGCAAGTGTAACGGAAGGAACGGCACGGCAAGGGGAAACAAGGCTAAGGCACGACAACGCACGCTAGGCAATGCACGGCAAGGCAAGGAAAGGGTAACGCATGGGAAAGCACGGTCAGGCGAGGCAAGGCTAAGGCACGACAACCCAAGGCTAGGCAATGTACGGAAGGCAAGCAAAGAGAAACGGAAGGTAAGGAAGGAAAGGGAAAGCAAAGAAAGGCAAGTGTAACGGAAGGAACGGCACGGCAAGGGGAAACAAGGCTAAGGCACGATAACGCACGGCTAGGCAATGCACGGCAAGGCAATCAAAGGGTAACGCAAGGCAAGGCACGGTGAGGCTAGGCAAGGCTAATGCACGACAACGCAAGGCTAGGCAATGCACGACAATGCAAGGAAAGCTTAAAGCAAAGGAAGGCACGGTCAGGCGAGATAAGGCTAAGGCACGACAACGCAAGGCTAGGCAATGCAGGGAAGGGAAGCAAAGAGTAACGGAAGGTAAGCAAGGCAAGGAAAAGCAAGGCAAGGCAAGGGTAACGGAAGGAACTGCACGGCAAGGGGAAACAAGGCTAAGGCACGGCAACGCAGGGTGGGGAATGCACGGCAAGGCAAGGAAAGGGTAACGCATGGGAAAGCACGTTCAGGCGAGGCAAGGCTAAGGCACGACAACGCAAGGCTAGGCAATGCACGGAAGGCAAGCAAAGAGTAACGGAAGGTAAGGAAGGAAAGGGAAAGCAAAGAAAGGCAAGTGTAACGGAAGGAACTGCACGGCAAGGGGAAACAAGGCTAAGGCACGACAACGCACGGCTAGGCAATGCACGGCAAGGCAAGCAAAGGGTAACGCAAGGCAATGCACGGTGAGGCTAGACAAGGCTAATGCACGAAAACGCAAGGCTAGGCAATGCACGACAATGCAAGGAAAGCTTAAAGCAAAGGAAGGCAAGGTCAGGCGAGATAAGGCAAAGGCACGACAACGCAAGGCTAGGCAATTCAGGGAAGGCAAGCAAAGAGTAACGGAAGGTAAGCAAGGCAAGGAAAAGCAAGGAAAGGCAAGGGTAACGGAAGGAACGGCACGGCAAGGGGGAACAAGTCTCAGGCACGACACCGAACTCTAGGCAATGAACGGCAAGGCAAGGAAAGGGTAACGCATGGGAAAGCACGGTCAGGCGAGGCAAGGCTAAGGCACGACAACGCAAGGCTAGGCAATGCACGGAAGGCAAGCAAAGAGTAACGGAAGGTAAGGAAGGCAAAGGAAAGCAAGGAAAGGCAATGGTAACGGAAGGAACGGCACGGCAAGGGGAAACAAGTCTAAGGCACGACAACGCACGCTAGGCAATGCACGGCAAGGGAAGGAAAGGGTAACGCATGGGAAAGAACGGTCAGGGGAGGCAAGGCTAAGGCACGACAACGCAAGGCTTGGCAATGCACGGAAGGCAGGCAAAGAGTAACGGAAGTAAGGAAGGCAAGGGAAAGCAAAGAAAGGCAAGTGTAACGGAAGGAACGGCACGGCAAGGGGAAACAAGGCTAAGGCACGACAACGCACGCTAGGCAATGCACGGCAAGGCAAGGAAAGGGTAACGCATGGGAAAGCACGGTCAGGTGAGGCAAGGCTAAGGAAAGCCAACGCAAGGCTAGGCAATGCACGGTAAGCAAGGAAGGAGTAACGGAATGCAAGGAAGGAAAGGGAAAGCAAGGGAAGGCAAGGGTAACGGAAGGAACGGCACGGCAAGGGGTAACAAGGCTAAGGGACGACAACACACGGCTAGGAAATGCACGGCAAGGCAAGGAAAGGGTAACGCAAGGCAAGGCACGGTGAGGCTAGGCAAGTCTAATGCACGACAACGCAAGGCTAGGCAATGCACGACAATGCAAGTAAAGCTTAAAGCAAAGGAAGGCACGGTCAGGCGAGATAAGGCTAAGGCACGACAACGCAAGGCTAGGCAATGCAGGGAAGGCAAGCAAAGAGTAACGGAAGGTAAGGAAGGCAAGGGAAAGCAAGGAAAGTCAATGGTAACGGAAGGAACGGCACGGCAAGGGGAAACAAGTCTAAGGCACGACAACGTACGCTAGGCAATGCACGGCAAGGCAAGGAAAGGGTAACGCATGGGAAAGCACGGTCAGGGGAGGCAAGGCTAAGGCACGACAACGCAAGGCTTGGCAATGCACGGAAGGCAAGCAAAGAGTAACGGAAGGTAAGGAAGGCAAGGGAAAGCAAAGAAAGGCAAGTGTAACGGAAGGAACGGCACGGCAAGGGGAAACAAGGCTAAGGCACGACAACGCACGCTAGGCAATGCACGGCAAGGCAAGGAAAGGGTAACGCATGGGAAAGCACGGTCAGGCGAGGCAATCTAAGGCACGACAACCCAAGGCTAGGCAATGTACGGAAGGCAAGCAAAGAGAAACGGAAGGTAAGGAAAGAAAGGGAAAGCAAAGAAAGGCAAGTGTAACGGAAGGAACGGCACGGCAAGGGGAAACAAGGCTAAGGCACGACAACGCACGGCTAGGCAATGCACGGCAAGGCAATCAAAGGGTAACGCAAGGCAAGGCACGGTGAGGCTAGGCAAGGCTAATGCACGACAACGCAAGGCTAGGCAATGCACGACAATGCAAGGAAAGCTTAAAGCAAAGGAAGGCACGGTCAGGCGAGATAAGGCTAAGGCACGACAACGCAAGGCTAGGCAATGCAGGGAAGGGAAGCAAAGAGTAACGGAAGGTAAGCAAGGCAAGGAAAAGCAAGGCAAGGCAAGGGTAACGGAAGGAACTGCACGGCAAGGGGAAACAAGGCTAAGGCACGGCAACGCAGGGTGGGCAATGCACGGCAAGGCAAGGAAAGGGTAACGCATGGGAAAGCACGTTCAGGCGAGGCAAGGCTAAGGCACGACAACGCAAGGCTAGGCAATGCACGGAAGGCAAGCAAAGAGTAACGGAAGGTAAGGAAGGCAAGGGAAAGCAAAGAAAGGCAAGTGTAACGGAAGGAACTGCACGGCAAGGGGAAACAAGGCTAAGGCACGACAACGCACGGCTAGGCAATGCACGGCAAGGCAAGCAAAGGGTAACGCAAGGCAATGCACGGTGAGGCTAGACAAGGCTAATGCACGAAAACGCAAGGCTAGGCAATGCACGACAATGCAAGGAAAGCTTAAAGCAAAGGAAGGCAAGGTCAGGCGAGATAAGGCAAAGGCACGACAACGCAAGGCTAGGCAATTCAGGGAAGGCAAGCAAAGAGTAACGGAAGGTAAGCAAGGCAAGGAAAAGCAAGGAAAGGCAAGGGTAACGGAAGGAACGGCACGGCAAGGGGGAACAAGTCTCAGGCACGACACCGAACTCTAGGCAATGAACGGCAAGGCAAGGAAAGGGTAACGCATGGGAAAGCACGGTCAGGCGAGGCAAGGCTAAGGCACGACAACGCAAGGCTAGGCAATGCACGGAAGGCAAGCAAAGAGTAACGGAAGGTAAGGAAGGCAAGGGAAAGCAAGGAAAGGCAAGTGTAAGGGAAGGAACGGCACGGCAAGGGGAAACAAGGCTAAGGCACGACAACGCACGCTAGGCAATGCACGGCAAGGCAAGGAAAGGGTAACGCAGGGGAAGGCACGGTCAGGTGAGGCAAGGATAAGGCACGAAAACGCAAGGCTAGGCAATGCACGGCAAGGCAAGGAAAGGGTAACGGAAGGAAAGGAAGGCAAGGCAAAGCAAGGAAAGGCAAGTGTAACAAAAGGCACGCCACGGCAAGGGGAATCAAGACTAAGGCACGACAACGCACGGCTAGGCAATGCACGGCAAGGCAAGGAAAGGGTAACGCAAGGCAAGGCACGGTGAGGCTAGGCAAGGCTAATGCACGACAACGCAAGGCTAGGCAATGCACCACAATGCAAGGAAAGCTTAAAGCAAAGGAAGGCACGGTCAGGCGAGATAAGGCTAAGGCACGACAACGCAAGGCTAGGCAATGCACGGAAGGCAAGCAAAGAGTAACGGAAGGTAAGGAAGGCAAGGGAAAGCAAGGAAAGGCAAGTGTAAAGGAAGGAACGGCACGGCAAGGGGAAACAAGGCTAAGGCACGACAACGCACGCTATGCAAAGCACGGCAAGGCAAGGAAAGGGTAACGCATGGGAAAGCACGGTCAGGCGAGGCAAGCCTAAGGCATGACAACGCAAGGCTAGGCAATGCACGGAAAGGAAGCAAAGAGTAACGGAACGCAAGGAAGGCAAGGGAAAGCAAGGGAAGGCAAGGGTAACGGAAGGAACGGCACGGCAAGAGGTAACAAATGCTAAGGCACGACAACGCAGGGCTAGGCAATGCACGGCAAGGCAAGGAAAGAGTAACGGAAGGAAAGGAAGGCAAGGCAAAGCCAGGCAAGGCAAGTGTAACAAAAGGCACGCAACTGCAAGGGGAAACAAGGCTAAGGCACGACAACACACGGCTAGGAAATGCACGGCAAGGCAAGGAAAGGGTAACGCAAGGCAAGGCACGGTGAGGCTAGGCAAGGCTAATGCACGACAACGCAAGGCTAGGCAATGCACGACAATGCAAGTAAAGCTTAAAGCAAAGGAAGGCACGGTCAGGCGAGATAAGGCTAAGGCACGACAACGCAAGGCTAGGCAATGCAGCGAAGGCAAGCAAAGAGTAACGGAAGGTAAGGAAGGCAAGGGAAAGCAAGGAAAGGCAATGGTAACGGAAGGAACGGCACGGCAAGGGGAAACAAGTCTAAGGCACGACAACGCACGCTAGGCAATGCACGGCAAGGCAAGGAAAGGGTAACGCATGGGAAAGCACGGTCAGGGGAGGCAAGGCTAAGGCACGACAACGCAAGGCTTGGCAATGCACGGAAGGCAAGCAAAGAGTAACGGAAGGTAAGGAAGGCAAGGGAAAGCAAAGAAAGGCAAGTGTAACGGAAGGAACGGCACGGCAAGGGGAAACAAGGCTAAGGCACGACAACGCACGGTAGGCAATGCACGGCAAGGCAAGGAAAGGGTAACGCATGGGAAAGCACGGTCAGGCGAGGCAAGGCTAAGGAAAGCCAACGCAAGGCTAGGCAATGCACGGAAAGCAAGCAAGGAGTAACGGAATGCAAGGAAGGAAAGGGAAAGCAAGGGAAGGCAAGGGTAACGGAAGGAACGGCACGGCAAGGGGTAACAAGGCTAAGGCACGACAACACACGGCTAGGAAATGCACGGCAAGGCAAGGAAAGGGTAACGCAAGGCAAGGCACGGTGAGGCTAGGCAAGGTTAATGCACGACAACGCAAGGCTAGGCAATGCACGACAATGCAAGGAAAGCTTAAAGCAAAGGAAGGCACGGTCAGGCGAGATAAGGCTAAGGCACGACACCGCAAGGCTAGGCAATTCAGGGAAGGCAAGCAAAGAGTAACGGAAGGTAAGCAAGGCAAGGAAAAGGAAGGAAGGGCCAGGGTAACGGAAGGAACGGCACGGCAAGGAGAAACAAGTCTAAGGCACGACACCGAACGCTAGGCAATGAACGGCAAGGCAAGGAAAGGGTAACGCATTTGAAAGCACGGTCAGGCGAGGCAACGCTAAGGCACGACAACGCAAGGCTAGGCAATGCACGGAAGGCAAGCAAAGAGTAACGGAAGGTAAGGAAGGCAAGGGAAAGCAAGGAAAGGCAAGTGTAACGGAAGGAACGGCACGGCAAGGGGAAACACGGCTAAGGCACGACAACGCACGCTAGGCAATGCACGGCAAGGCAAGGAAAGGGTAACGCATGGGAAAGCACGGTCAGGCGAGGCAAGGCTAAGGCATGACAACGCAAGGCTAAGCAATGCACGGAAAGCAAGCAAAGAGTAACGGAACGCAAGGAAGGCAAGGGAAAGCAAGGGAAGGCAAGGGTAACGGAAGGAACGGCACGGCAAGGGGTAAGAAGGCTAAGGCACGACAACGCAGGGCTAGGCAATGCACGGCAAGGCAAGGAAAGGGTAACGCAAGGCAAGGCACGGTGAGGCTGGGCAAGGCTAATGCACGACAACGCAAGGCTAGGCAATGCACCACAATGCAAGGAAAGCTTAAAGCAAAGGAAGGCACGGTCAGAAGAGATAAGGCTAAGGCACGACAACGCAAGGCTAGGCAATGCAGGGAAGGCAAGCAAAGAGTAACGGAAGGTAAGGAAGGCAAGGGAAAGCAAGGAAAGTCAATGGTAACGGAAGGAACGGCACGGCAAGGGGAAACAAGTCTAAGGCACGACAACGTACGCTAGGCAATGCACGGCAAGGCAAGGAAAGGGTAACGCATGGGAAAGCACGGTCAGGGGAGGCAAGGCTAAGGCACGACAACGCAAGGCTTGGCAATGCACGGAAGGCAAGCAAAGAGTAACGGATGGTAAGGAAGGCAAGGGAAAGCAAAGAAAGGCAAGTGTAACGGAAGGAACGGCACGGCAAGGGGAAACAAGGCTAAGGCACGACAACGCACGCTAGGCAATGCACGGCAAGGCAAGGAAAGGGTAACGCATGGGAAAGCACGGTCAGGCGAGGCAAGGCTAAGGCACGACAACCCAAGGCTAGGCAATGTACGGAAGGCAAGCAAAGAGAAACGGAAGGTAAGGAAGGAAAGGGAAAGCAAAGAAAGGCAAGTGTAACGGAAGGAACGGCACGGCAAGGGGAAACAAGGCTAAGGCACGATAACGCACGGCTAGGCAATGCACGGCAAGGCAATCAAAGGGTAACGCAAGGCAAGGCACGGTGAGGCTAGGCAAGGCTAATGCACGACAACGCAAGGCTAGGCAATGCACGACAATGCAAGGAAAGCTTAAAGCAAAGGAAGGCACGGTCAGGCGAGATAAGGCTAAGGCACGACAACGCAAGGCTAGGCAATGCAGGGAAGGGAAGCAAAGAGTAACGGAAGGTAAGCAAGGCAAGGAAAAGCAAGGCAAGGCAAGGGTAACGGAAGGAACTGCACGGCAAGGGGAAACAAGGCTAAGGCACGGCAACGCAGGGTGGGGAATGCACGGCAAGGCAAGGAAAGGGTAACGCATGGGAAAGCACGTTCAGGCGAGGCAAGGCTAAGGCACGACAACGCAAGGCTAGGCAATGCACGGAAGGCAAGCAAAGAGTAACGGAAGGTAAGGAAGGAAAGGGAAAGCAAAGAAAGGCAAGTGTAACGGAAGGAACTGCACGGCAAGGGGAAACAAGGCTAAGGCACGACAACGCACGGCTAGGCAATGCACGGCAAGGCAAGCAAAGGGTAACGCAAGGCAATGCACGGTGAGGCTAGACAAGGCTAATGCACGAAAACGCAAGGCTAGGCAATGCACGACAATGCAAGGAAAGCTTAAAGCAAAGGAAGGCAAGGTCAGGCGAGATAAGGCAAAGGCACGACAACGCAAGGCTAGGCAATTCAGGGAAGGCAAGCAAAGAGTAACGGAAGGTAAGCAAGGCAAGGAAAAGCAAGGAAAGGCAAGGGTAACGGAAGGAACGGCACGGCAAGGGGGAACAAGTCTCAGGCACGACACCGAACGCTAGGCAATGAACGGCAAGGCAAGGAAAGGGTAACGCATGGGAAAGCACGGTCAGGCGAGGCAAGGCTAAGGCACGACAACGCAAGGCTAGGCAATGCACGGAAGGCAAGCAAAGAGTAACGGAAGTAAGGAAGGCAAAGGAAAGCAAGGAAACGCAATGGTAACGGAAGGAACGGCACGGTAAGGGGAAACAAGTCTAAGGCACGACAACGCACGCTAGGCAATGCACGGCAAGGCAAGGAAAGGGTAACGCATGGGAAAGCACGGTCAGGGGAGGCAAGGCTAAGGCACGACAACGCAAGGCTTGGCAATGCACGGAAGGCAGGCAAAGAGTAACGGAAGTAAGGAAGGCAAGGGAAAGCAAAGAAAGGCAAGTGTAACGGAAGGAACGGCACGGCAAGGGGAAACAAGGCTAAGGCACGACAACGCACGCTAGGCAATGCACGGCAAGGCAAGGAAAGGGTAACGCATGGGAAAGCACGGTCAGGTGAGGCAAGGCTAAGGAAAGCCAACGCAAGGCTAGGCAATGCACGGTAAGCAAGGAAGGAGTAACGGAATGCAAGGAAGGAAAGGGAAAGCAAGGGAAGGCAAGGGTAACGGAAGGAACGGCACGGCAAGGGGTAACAAGGCTAAGGGACGACAACACACGGCTAGGAAATGCACGGCAAGGCAAGGAAAGGGTAACGCAAGGCAAGGCACGGTGAGGCTAGGCAAGTCTAATGCACGACAACGCAAGGCTAGGCAATGCACGACAATGCAAGTAAAGCTTAAAGCAAAGGAAGGCACGGTCAGGCGAGATAAGGCTAAGGAACGACAACGCAAGGCTAGGCAATGCAGGGAAGGCAAGCAAAGAGTAACGGAAGGTAAGGAAGGCAAGGGAAAGCAAGGAAAGTCAATGGTAACGGAAGGAACGGCACGGCAAGGGGAAACAAGTCTAAGGCACGACAACGTACGCTAGGCAATGCACGGCAAGGCAAGGAAAGGGTAACGCATGGGAAAGCACGGTCAGGGGAGGCAAGGCTAAGGCACGACAACGCAAGGCTTGGCAATGCACGGAAGGCAAGCAAAGAGTAACGGAAGGTAAGGAAGGCAAGGGAAAGCAAAGAAAGGCAAGTGTAACGGAAGGAACGGCACGGCAAGGGGAAACAAGGCTAAGGCACGACAACGCACGCTAGGCAATGCACGGCAAGGCAAGGAAAGGGTAACGCATGGGAAAGCACGGTCAGGCGAGGCAATCTAAGGCACGACAACCCAAGGCTAGGCAATGTACGGAAGGCAAGCAAAGAGAAACGGAAGGTAAGGAAAGAAAGGGAAAGCAAAGAAAGGCAAGTGTAACGGAAGGAACGGCACGGCAAGGGGAAACAAGGCTAAGGCACGACAACGCACGGCTAGGCAATGCACGGCAAGGCAATCAAAGGGTAACGCAAGGCAAGGCACGGTGAGGCTAGGCAAGGCTAATGCACGACAACGCAAGGCTAGGCAATGCACGACAATGCAAGGAAAGCTTAAAGCAAAGGAAGGCACGGTCAGGCGAGATAAGGCTAAGGCACGACAACGCAAGGCTAGGCAATGCAGGGAAGGGAAGCAAAGAGTAACGGAAGGTAAGCAAGGCAAGGAAAAGCAAGGCAAGGCAAGGGTAACGGAAGGAACTGCACGGCAAGGGGAAACAAGGCTAAGGCACGGCAACGCAGGGTGGGCAATGCACGGCAAGGCAAGGAAAGGGTAACGCATGGGAAAGCACGTTCAGGCGAGGCAAGGCTAAGGCACGACAACGCAAGGCTAGGCAATGCACGGAAGGCAAGCAAAGAGTAACGGAAGGTAAGGAAGGCAAGGGAAAGCAAAGAAAGGCAAGTGTAACGGAAGGAACTGCACGGCAAGGGGAAACAAGGCTAAGGCACGACAACGCACGGCTAGGCAATGCACGGCAAGGCAAGCAAAGGGTAACGCAAGGCAATGCACGGTGAGGCTAGACAAGGCTAATGCACGAAAACGCAAGGCTAGGCAATGCACGACAATGCAAGGAAAGCTTAAAGCAAAGGAAGGCAAGGTCAGGCGAGATAAGGCAAAGGCACGACAACGCAAGGCTAGGCAATTCAGGGAAGGCAAGCAAAGAGTAACGGAAGGTAAGCAAGGCAAGGAAAAGCAAGGAAAGGCAAGGGTAACGGAAGGAACGGCACGGCAAGGGGGAACAAGTCTCAGGCACGACACCGAACTCTAGGCAATGAACGGCAAGGCAAGGAAAGGGTAACGCATGGGAAAGCACGGTCAGGCGAGGCAAGGCTAAGGCACGACAACGCAAGGCTAGGCAATGCACGGAAGGCAAGCAAAGAGTAACGGAAGGTAAGGAAGGCAAGGGAAAGCAAGGAAAGGCAAGTGTAAGGGAAGGAACGGCACGGCAAGGGGAAACAAGGCTAAGGCACGACAACGCACGCTAGGCAATGCACGGCAAGGCAAGGAAAGGGTAACGCAGGGGAAGGCACGGTCAGGTGAGGCAAGGATAAGGCACGAAAATGCAAGGCTAGGCAATGCACGGCAAGGCAAGGAAAGGGTAACGGAAGGAAAGGAAGGCAAGGCAAAGCAAGGAAAGGCAAGTGTAACAAAAGGCACGCCACGGCAAGGGGAATCAAGACTAAGGCACGACAACGCACGGCTAGGCAATGCACGGCAAGGCAAGGAAAGGGTAACGCAAGGCAAGGCACGGTGAGGCTAGGCAAGGCTAATGCACGACAACGCAAGGCTAGGCAATGCACCACAATGCAAGGAAAGCTTAAAGCAAAGGAAGGCACGGTCAGGCGAGATAAGGCTAAGGCACGACAACGCAAGGCTAGGCAATGCACGGAAGGCAAGCAAAGAGTAACGGAAGGTAAGGAAGGCAAGGGAAAGCAAGGAAAGGCAAGTGTAACGGAAGGAACGGCACGGCAAGGGGAAACAAGGCTAAGGCACGACAACGCACGCAAGGAAATGCACGGCAAGGCAAGGAAAGGGTAACGCATGGGAAAGCACGTTCAGGCGAGGCAAGCCTAAGGCATGACAACGCAAGGCTAGGCAATGCACGGAAAGCAAGCAAAGTGTAAAGGAACGCAAGGAAGGCAAGGGAAAGCAAGGGAAGACAAGGGTAACCGAAGGAACGGCACGGCAAGGGGAAACAAGGCTAAGGCACGACAACGCACGGCTAGGCAATGCACGGCAAGGCAAGGAAAGGGTAACGCAAGGCAAGGCAAAGCCAGGCAAGGCAAGTGTAACAAAAGGCACGCAACGGCAAGGGGAAACAAGGCTAAGGCACGACAACACACGGCTAGGAAATGCACGGCAAGGCAAGGAAAGGGTAACGCAAGGCAAGGCAAGGTGAGGCTAGGCAAGACTAATGCACGACAACGCTAGGCTAGGCAATGCACGACAATGCAAGTAAAGTTTAAAGCAAAGGAAGGCACGGTCAGAAGAGATAAGGCTAAGGCACGACAACGCAAGGCTAGGCAATGCAGGGAAGGCCAGAAAAGAGTAACGGAAGGTAAGGAAGGCAAAGGAAAGCAAGGAAAGGCAATGGTAACGGAAGGAACGGCACGGCAAGGGGAAACAAGTCTAAGGCACGACAACGCACGCTAGGCAATGCACGGAAAGGCAAGGAAAGGGTAACGCATGGGAAAGCACGTTCAGGCGAGGCAAGGCTAAGGCACGACAACGCAAGGCTAGGCAATGCACGGAAGGCAAGCAAAGAGTAACGGAAGGTAAGGAAGGCAAGGGAAAGCAAGGAAAGGCAAGTGTAACGGAAGGAACGGCACGGCAAGGGGAAACACGGCTAAGGCACGACAACGCACGCTAGGCAATGCACGGCAAGGCAAGGAAAGGGTAACGCATGGGAAAGCACGGTCAGGCGAGGCAAGGCTAAGGCATGACAACGCAAGGCTAGGCAATGCACGGAAAGCAAGCAAAGAGTAACGGAACGCAAGGAAGGCAAGGGAAAGCAAGGGAAGGCAAGGGTAACGGAAGGAACGGCACGGCAAGGGGTAAGAAGGCTAAGGCACGACAACGCAGGGCTAGGCAATGCACGGCAAGGCAAGGAAAGAGTAACGGAAGGAAAGGAAGGCAAGGCAAAGCCAGGCAAGGCAAGTGTAACAAAAGGCACGCAACGGCAAGGGGAAACAAGGCTAAGGCACGACAACGCACGGCTAGGCAATGCACGTCAAGGCAAGGAAAGGGTAACGCAAGGCAAGGCACGGTGAGGCTAGGCAAGGCTAATGCACGACAACGCAAGGCTAGGCAATGCACGTCAATGCAAGGAAAGCCTAAAGCAAAGGAAGGCACGGTCAGGCGAGATAAGGCTAAGGCACGACAACGCAAGGCTAGGCAATGCACGGAAGGCAAGCAAAGAGTAACGGAAGGTAAGGAAGGCAAGGGAAAGCAAGGAAAGGCAAGGGTAACGGAAGGAACGGCACGGCAAGGGGTAACAAGGCTAAGGCACGAAAACGCAGGGCTAGGCAATGCACGTCAAGGCAAGGAAAGGGTAACGGAAGGAACGGAAGGCAAGGCAAAGCCAGGCAAGGCAAGTGTAACAAAAGGCACGCAACGGCAAGGGGAAACAAGGCTAAGGCACGACAACACACGGCTAGGAAATGCACGGCAAGGCAAGGAAAGGGTAACGCAAGGCAAGGCACGGTGAGGCTAGGCAAGGCTAATGCACGACAACGCAAGGCTAGGCAATGCACGACAATGCAAGTAAAGCTTAAAGCAAAGGAAGGCACGGTCAGAAGAGATAAGGCTAAGGCACGACAACGCAAGGCTAGGCAATGCAGGGAAGGCAAGCAAAGAGTAACGGAAGGTAAGGAAGGCAAAGGAAAGCAAGGAAAGGCAATGGTATCGGAAGGAACGGCACGGCAAGGGGAAACAAGTCTAAGGCACGACAACGCACGCTAGGCAATGCACGGCAAGGGAAGGAAAGGGTAACGCATGGGAAAGAACGGTCAGGGGAGGCAAGGCTAAGGCACGACAACGCAAGGCTTGGCAATGCACGGAAGGCAAGCAAAGAGTAACGGAAGTAAGGAAGGCAAGGGAAAGCAAAGAAAGGCAAGTGTAACGGAAGGAACGGCACGGCAAGGGGAAACAAGGCTAAGGCACGACAACGCACGCTAGGCAATGCACGGCAAGGCAAGGAAAGGGTAACGCATGGGAAAGCACGGTCAGGTGAGGCAAGGCTAAGGAAAGCCAACGCAAGGCTAGGCAATGCACGGTAAGCAAGCAAGGAGTAACGGAATGCAAGGAAGGAAAGGGAAAGCAAGGGAAGGCAAGGGTAACGGAAGGAACGGCACGGCAAGGGGTAACAAGGCTAAGGGACGACAACACACGGCTAGGAAATGCACGGCAAGGCAAGGAAAGGGTAACGCAAGGCAAGGCACGGTGAGGCTAGGCATGTCTAATGCACGACAACGCAAGGCTAGGCAATGCACGACAATGCAAGTAAAGCTTAAAGCAAAGGAAGGCACGGTCAGGCGAGATAAGACTAAGGCACGACAACGCAAGGCTAGGCAATGCAGGGAAGGCAAGCAAAGAGTAACGGAAGGTAAGGAAGGCAAGGGAAAGCAAGGAAACACAATGGTAACGGAAGGAACGGCACGGCAAGGGGAAACAAGTCTAAGGCACGACAACGTACGCTAGGCAATGCACGGCAAGGCAAGGAAAGGGTAACGCATGGGAAAGCACGGTCAGGGGAGGCAAGGCTAAGGCACGACAACGCAAGGCTTGGCAATGCACGGAAGGCAAGCAAAGAGTAACGGAAGGTAAGGAAGGCAAGGGAAAGCAAAGAAAGGCAAGTGTAACGGAAGGAACGGCACGGCAAGGGGAAACAAGGCTAAGGCACGACAACGCACGCTAGGCAATGCACGGCAAGGCAAGGAAAGGGTAACGCATGGGAAAGCACGTTCAGGCGAGGCAAGCCTAAGGCACGACAACGCAAGGCTAGGCAATGCACGGAAGGCAAGCAAAGAGTAACGGAAGGTAAGGAAGGCAAGGCAAAGCAAAGAAAGGCAAGTGTAACGGAAGGAACGGCACGGCAAGGGGAAACAAGGCTAAGGCACGACAACGCACGGCTAGGCAATGCACGGCAAGGCAATCAAAGGGTAACGCAAGGCAAGGCACGGTGAGGCTAGGCAAGGCTAATGCACGACAACGCAAGGCTAGGCAATGCACGACAATGCAAGGAAAGCTTAAAGCAAAGGAAGGCACGGTCAGGCGAGATAAGGCTAAGGCACGACAACGCAAGGCTAGGCAATGCAGGGAAGGGAAGCAAAGAGTAACGGAAGGTAAGAAAGGCAAGGAAAAGCAAGGCAAGGCAAGGGTAACGGAAGGAACTGCACGGCAAGGGGAAACAAGGCTAAGGCACGGCAACGCAGGGTGGGCAATGCACGGCAAGGCAAGGAAAGGGTAACGCATGGGAAAGCACGTTCAGGCGACGGCAAGGCTAAGGCACGACAACGCAAGGCTAGGCAATGCACGGAAGGCAAGCAAAGAGTAACGGAAGGTAAGGAAGGCAAGGGAAAGCAAAGAAAGGCAAGTGTAACGGAAGGAACTGCACGGCAAGGGGAAACAAGGCTAAGGCACGACAACGCACGGCTAGGCAATGCACGGCAAGGCAAGCAAAGGGTAACGCAAGGCAATGCATGGTGAGGCTAGACAAGGCTAATGCACGAAAACGCAAGGCTAGGCAATGCACGAAAATGCAAGGAAAGCTTAAAGCAAAGGAAGGCAAGGTCAGGCGAGATAAGGCAAAGGCACGACAACGCAAGGCTAGGCAATTCAGGGAAGGCAAGCAAAGAGTAACGGAAGGTAAGCAAGGCAAGGAAAAGCAAGGAAAGGCAAGGGCAACGGAAGGAACGGCACGGCAAGGGGGAACAAGTCTCAGGCACGACACCGAACTCTAGGCAATGAACGGCAAGGCAAGGAAAGGGTAACGCATGGGAAAGCACGGTCAGGCGAGGCAAGGCTAAGGCACGACAACGCAAGGCTAGGCAATGCACGGAAGGCAAGCAAAGAGTAACGGAAGGTAAGGAAGGCAAGGGAAAGCAAGGAAAGGCAAGTGTAAGGGAAGGAACGGCACGGCAAGGGGAAACAAGGCTAAGGCACGACAACGCACGCTAGGCAATGCACGGCAAGGCAAGGAAAGGGTAACGCAGGGGAAGGCACGGTCAGGTGAGGCAAGGATAAGGCACGAAAAAGCAAGGCTAGGCAATGCACGGCAAGGCAAGGAAAGGGTAACGGAAGGAACGCAAGGCAAGGCAAAGCCAGGCAAGGCAAGTGTAACAAAAGGCACGCAACGGCAAGGGGAAACAAGGCTAAGGCACGACAACGCAAGGCTAGGCAATGCAGGGAAGGCCAGAAAAGAGTAACGGAAGGTAAGGAAGGCAAAGGAAAGCAAGGAAAGGCAATGGTAACGGAAGGAACGGCACGGCAAGGGGAAACAAGTCTAAGGCACGACAACGCACGCTAGGCAATGCACGGAAAGGCAAGGAAAGGGTAACGCATGGGAAAGCACGTTCAGGCGAGGCAAGGCTAAGGCACGACAACGCAAGGCTAGGCAATGCACGGAAGGCAAGCAAAGAGTAACGGAAGGTAAGGAAGGCAAGGGAAAGCAAAGAAAGGCAAGTGTACCGGAAGGAACTGCACGGCAAGGGGAAACAAGGCTAAGGCACGACAACGCACGGCTAGGCAATGCACGGCAAGGCAAGCAAAGGGTAACGAAAGGCAATGCACGGTGAGGCTAGACAAGGCTAATGCACGAAAACGCAAGGCTAGGCAATGCACGACAATGCAAGGAAAGCTTAAAGAAAAGGAAGGCAAGGTCAGGCGAGATAAGGTAAAGGCACGACAACGCAAGGCTAGGCAATTCAGGGAAGGCAAGCAAAGAGTAACGGAAGGTAAGGAAGGCAAGGAAAAGCAAGGAAAGGCAAGGGTAACGGAAGGAACTGCACGTCAAGGGGAAACAAGGCTAAGGCACGACAACGCACGGCTAGGCAATGCACGGCAAGGCAAGCAAAGGGTAACGCAAGGCAATGCACGGTGAGGCTAGACAAGGCTAATGCACGAAAACGCAAGGCTAGGCAATGCACGACAATGCAAGGAAAGCTTAAAGCAAAGGAAGGCAAGGTCAGGCGAGATAAGGCAAAGGCACGACAACGCAAGGCTAGGCAATTCAGGGAAGGCAAGCAAAGAGTAACGGAAGGTAAGCAAGGCAAGGAAAAGCAAGGAAAGGCAAGGGTAACGGAAGGAACGGCACGGCAAGGGGGAACAAGTCTCAGGCACGACACCGAACTCTAGGCAATGAACGGCAAGGCAAGGAAAGGGTAACGCATGGGAAAGCACGGTCAGGCGAGGCAAGGCTAAGGCACGACAACGCAAGGCTAGGCAATGCACGGAAGGCAAGCAAAGAGTAACGGAACGCAAGGAAGGCAAGGGAAAGCAAGGGAAGGCAAGGGTAACGGAAGGAACGGCACGCCAATGGGTAAGAAGGCTAAGGCACGACAACGCAGGGTTAGGCAATGCACGGCAAGGGAAGGAAAGGGTAACGGAGGGGAAGGCACGGTCAGGTGAGGCAAGGATAAGGCACGACAATGCAAGGTTAGGCAATGCACGGCAAGGCAAGGAAAGAGTAACGGAAGGAAAGGAAGGCAAGGCAAAGCCAGGCAAGGCAAGTGTAACAAAAGGCACGCCACGGCAAGGGGAATCAAGTCTAAGGCACGACAACGCACGGCTAGGCAATGCACGGCAAGGCAAGGAAAGGGTAACGCAAGGCAAGGCACGGTGAGGCTAGGCAAGGCTAATGCACGACAACGCAAGGCTAGGCAATGCACGACAATGTAAGGAAAGCTTAAAGCAAAGGAAGGCACGGTCAGGCGAGATAAGGCTAAGGCACGACAACGCAAGGCTAGGCAATGCAGGGAAGGCAAGCAAAGAGTAAAGGAAGGTAAGCAAGGCAAGGAAAAGCAAGGAAAGGCAAGGGTAACGGAAGGAACGGCACGGCAAGGGGAAACAAGGCTAAGGCACGACAACGCACGCTAGGCAATGCACGACAAGGCAAGGAAAGGGTAACGCATGGGAAAGCACGGTCAGGCGAGGCAAGCCAAAGGCATGACAACGCAAGGCTAGGCAATGCACGGAAAGGAAGCAAAGAGTAACGGAACGCAAGGAAGGCAAGGGAAAGCAAGGGAAGGCAAGGGTAACGGAAGGAACGGCACGGCAAGAGGTAACAAATGCTAAGGCACGACAACGCAGGGCTAGGCAATGCACGGCAAGGCAAGGAAAGAGTAACGGAAGGAAAGGAAGGCAAGGCAAAGCCAGGCAAGGCAAGTGTAACAAAAGGCACGCAACTGCAAGGGGAAACAAGGCTAAGGCACGACAACACACGGCTAGGAAATGCACGGCAAGGCAAGGAAAGGGTAACGCAAGGCAAGGCACGGTGAGGCTAGGCAAGGCTAATGCACGACAACGCAAGGCTAGGCAATGCACGACAATGCAAGTAAAGCTTAAAGCAAAGGAAGGCACGGTCAGGCGAGATAAGGCTAAGGCACGACAACGCAAGGCTAGGCAATGCAGCGAAGGCAAGCAAAGAGTAACGGAAGGTAAGGAAGGCAAGGGAAAGCAAGGAAAGGCAATGGTAACGGAAGGAACGGCACGGCAAGGGGAAACAAGTCTAAGGCACGACAACGCACGCTAGGCAATGCACGGCAAGGCAAGGAAAGGGTAACGCATGGGAAAGCACGGTCAGGGGAGGCAAGGCTAAGGCACGACAACGCAAGGCTTGGCAATGCACGGAAGGCAAGCAAAGAGTAACGGAAGGTAAGGAAGGCAAGGGAAAGCAAAGAAAGGCAAGTGTAACGGAAGGAACGGCACGGCAAGGGGAAACAAGGCTAAGGCACGACAACGCACGGTAGGCAATGCACGGCAAGGCAAGGAAAGGGTAACGCATGGGAAAGCACGGTCAGGCGAGGCAAGGCTAAGGAAAGCCAACGCAAGGCTAGGCAATGCACGGAAAGCAAGCAAGGAGTAACGGAATGCAAGGAAGGAAAGGGAAAGCAAGGGAAGGCAAGGGTAACGGAAGGAACGGCACGGCAAGGGGTAACAAGGCTAAGGCACGACAACACACGGCTAGGAAATGCACGGCAAGGCAAGGAAAGGGTAACGCAAGGCAAGGCACGGTGAGGCTAGGCAAGGTTAATGCACGACAACGCAAGGCTAGGCAATGCACGACAATGCAAGGAAAGCTTAAAGCAAAGGAAGGCACGGTCAGGCGAGATAAGGCTAAGGCACGACACCGCAAGGCTAGGCAATTCAGGGAAGGCAAGCAAAGAGTAACGGAAGGTAAGCAAGGCAAGGAAAAGGAAGGAAGGGCCAGGGTAACGGAAGGAACGGCACGGCAAGGAGAAACAAGTCTAAGGCACGACACCGAACGCTAGGCAATGAAGGGCAAGGCAAGGAAAGGGTAACGCATTTGAAAGCACGGTCAGGCGAGGCAACGCTAAGGCACGACAACGCAAGGCTAGGCAATGCACGGAAGGCAAGCAAAGAGTAACGGAAGGTAAGGAAGGCAAGGGAAAGCAAGGAAAGGCAAGTGTAACGGAAGGAACGGCACGGAAAGGGGAAACACGGCTAAGGCACGACAACGCACGCTAGGCAATGCACGGCAAGGCAAGGAAAGGGTAACGCATGGGAAAGCACGGTCAGGCGAGGCAAGGCTAAGGCATGACAACGCAAGGCTAAGCAATGCACGGAAAGCAAGCAAAGAGTAACGGAACGCAAGGAAGGCAAGGGAAAGCAAGGGAAGGCAAGGGTAACGGAAGGAACGGCACGGCAAGGGGTAACAAGGCTAAGGCACGACAACGCAAGGCTAGGCAATGCACGGCAAGGCAAGGAAAGAGTAACGGAAGGAAAGGAAGGCAAGGCAAAGCCAGGAAAGGCAAGTGTAACAAAAGGCATGCAACGGCAAGGGGAATCAAGGCTAAGGCACGACAACGCACGGCTAGGCAATGCACGGCAAGGCAAGGAAAGGGTAACGCAAGGCAAGGCACGGTGAGGCTGGGCAAGGCTAATGCACGACAACGCAAGGCTAGGCAATGCACCACAATGCAAGGAAAGCTTAAAGCAAAGGAAGGCACGGTCAGAAGAGATAAGGCTAAGGCACGACAACGCAAGGCTAGGCAATGCAGGGAAGGCAAGCAAAGAGTAACGGAAGGTAAGGAAGGCAAGGGAAAGCAAGGAAAGTCAATGGTAACGGAAGGAACGGCACGGCAAGGGGAAACAAGTCTAAGGCACGACAACGTACGCTAGGCAATGCACGGCAAGGCAAGGAAAGGGTAACGCATGGGAAAGCACGGTCAGGGGAGGCAAGGCTAAGGCACGACAACGCAAGGCTTGGCAATGCACGGAAGGCAAGCAAAGAGTAACGGAAGGTAAGGAAGGCAAGGGAAAGCAAAGAAAGGCAAGTGTAACGGAAGGAACGGCACGGCAAGGGGAAACAAGGCTAAGGCACGACAACGCACGCTAGGCAATGCACGGCAAGGCAAGGAAAGGGTAACGCATGGGAAAGCACGGTCAGGCGAGGCAAGGCTAAGGCACGACAACCCAAGGCTAGGCAATGTACGGAAGGCAAGCAAAGAGAAACGGAAGGTAAGGAAGGAAAGGGAAAGCAAAGAAAGGCAAGTGTAACGGAAGGAACGGCACGGCAAGGGGAAACAAGGCTAAGGCACGATAACGCACGGCTAGGCAATGCACGGCAAGGCAATCAAAGGGTAACGCAAGGCAAGGCACGGTGAGGCTAGGCAAGGCTAATGCACGACAACGCAAGGCTAGGCAATGCACGACAATGCAAGGAAAGCTTAAAGCAAAGGAAGGCACGGTCAGGCGAGATAAGGCTAAGGCACGACAACGCAAGGCTAGGCAATGCAGGGAAGGGAAGCAAAGAGTAACGGAAGGTAAGCAAGGCAAGGAAAAGCAAGGCAAGGCAAGGGTAACGGAAGGAACTGCACGGCAAGGGGAAACAAGGCTAAGGCACGGCAACGCAGGGTGGGGAATGCACGGCAAGGCAAGGAAAGGGTAACGCATGGGAAAGCACGTTCAGGCGAGGCAAGGCTAAGGCACGACAACGCAAGGCTAGGCAATGCACGGAAGGCAAGCAAAGAGTAACGGAAGGTAAGGAAGGAAAGGGAAAGCAAAGAAAGGCAAGTGTAACGGAAGGAACTGCACGGCAAGGTGAAACAAGGCTAAGGCACGACAACGCACGGCTAGGCAATGCACGGCAAGGCAAGCAAAGGGTAACGCAAGGCAATGCACGGTGAGGCTAGACAAGGCTAATGCACGAAAACGCAAGGCTAGGCAATGCACGACAATGCAAGGAAAGCTTAAAGCAAAGGAAGGCAAGGTCAGGCGAGATAAGGCAAAGGCACGACAACGCAAGGCTAGGCAATTCAGAGAAGGCAAGCAAAGAGTAACGGAAGGTAAGCAAGGCAAGGAAAAGCAAGGAAAGGCAAGGGTAACGGAAGGAACGGCACGGCAAGGGGGAACAAGTCTCAGGCACGACACCGAACTCTAGGCAATGAACGGCAAGGCAAGGAAAGGGTAACGCATGGGAAAGCACGGTCAGGCGAGGCAAGGCTAAGGCACGACAACGCAAGGCTAGGCAATGCACGGAAGGCAAGCAAAGAGTAACGGAAGGTAAGGAAGGCAAGGGAAAGCAAGGAAAGGCAAGTGTAAGGGAAGGAACGGCACGGCAAGGGGAAACAAGGCTAAGGCACGACAACGCACGCTAGGCAATGCACGGCAAGGCAAGGAAAGGGTAACGCAGGGGAAGGCACGGTCAGGTGAGGCAAGGATAAGGCACGAAAATGCAAGGCTAGGCAATGCACGGCAAGGCAAGGAAAGGGTAACGGAAGGAAAGGAAGGCAAGGCAAAGCAAGGAAAGGCAAGTGTAACAAAAGGCACGCCACGGCAAGGGGAATCAAGACTAAGGCACGACAACGCACGGCTAGGCAATGCACGGCAAGGCAAGGAAAGGGTAACGCAAGGCAAGGCACGGTGAGGCTAGGCAAGGCTAATGCACGACAACGCAAGGCTAGGCAATGCACCACAATGCAAGGAAAGCTTAAAGCAAAGGAAGGCACGGTCAGGCGAGATAAGGCTAAGGCACGACAACGCAAGGCTAGGCAATGCACGGAAGGCAAGCAAAGAGTAACGGAAGGTAAGGAAGGCAAGGGAAAGCAAGGAAAGGCAAGTGTAACGGAAGGAACGGCACGGCAAGGGGAAACAAGGCTAAGGCACGACAACGCACGCAAGGAAATGCACGGCAAGGCAAGGAAAGGGTAACGCATGGGAAAGCACGATCAGGCGAGGCAAGCCTAAGGCATGACAACGCAAGGCTAGGCAATGCACGGAAAGCAAGCAAAGTGTAAAGGAACGCAAGGAAGGCAAGGGAAAGCAAGGGAAGACAAGGGTAACGGAAGGAACGGCACGGCAAGGGGTAACAAGGCTAAGGCACGAAAACGCACGGCTATACAATGCACGGCAAGGCAAGGAAAGAGTAACGGAAGGAAAGGAAGGCAAGGCAAAGCAAGGCAAGGCAAGTGTAACAAAAGGCACGGCACGGCAAGGGGAAACAAGGCTAAGGCACGACAACACACGGCTAGGAAAGGGTAACGCAAGGCAAGGCACGGTGAGGCTAGGCAAGGCTAATGCACGACAACGCTAGGCTAGGCAATGCACGACAATGCAAGTAAAGTTTAAAGCAAAGGAAGGCACGGTCAGAAGAGATAAGGCTAAGGCACGACAACGCAAGGCTAGGCAATGCAGGGAAGGCCAGAAAAGAGTAACGGAAGGTAAGGAAGGCAAAGGAAAGCAAGGAAAGGCAATGGTAACGGAAGGAACGGCACGGCAAGGGGAAACAAGTCTAAGGCACGACAACGCACGCTAGGCAATGCACGGAAAGGCAAGGAAAGGGTAACGCATGGGAAAGCACGTTCAGGCGAGGCAAGGCTAAGGCACGACAACGCAAGGATAGGCAATGCACGGAAGGCAAGCAAAGAGGAACGGAAGGTAAGGAAGGCAAGGGAAAGCAAAGAAAGGCAAGTGTAACGGAAGGAACTGCACGGCAAGGGGAAACAAGGCTAAGGCACGACAACGCACGGCTAGGCAATGCACGGCAAGGCAAGCAAAGGGTAACGCAAGGCAAGGCACGGTGAGGCTAGACAAGGCTAATGCACGAAAACGCAAGGCTAGGCAATGCACGACAATGCAAGGAAAGCTTAAAGAAAAGGAAGGCAAGGTCAGGCGAGATAAGGCAAAGGCACGACAACGCAAGGCTAGGCAATTCAGGGAAGGCAAGCAAAGAGTAACGGAAGGTAAGCAAGGCAAGGAAAAGCAAGGAAAGGCAAGGGTAACGGAAGGAACTGCACGTCAAGGGGAAACAAGGCTAAGGCACGACAACGCACGACTAGGCAATGCACGGCAAGGCAAGCAAAGGGTAACGCAAGGCAATGCACGGTGAGGCTAGACAAGGCTAATGCACGAAAACGCAAGGCTAGGCAATGCACGACAATGCAAGGAAAGCTTAAAGCAAAGGAAGGCAAGGTCAGGCGAGATAAAGCAAAGGCACGACAACGCAAGGCTAGGCAATTCAGGGAAGGCAAGCAAAGAGTAACGGAAGGTAAGGAAGGCAAGGGAAAGCAAGGAAAGGCAAGTGTAACGGAAGGAACGGCACGGCAAGGGGAAACAAGCCTAAGGCACGACAACGCACGCTAGGCAATGCACGGCAAGGCAAGGAAAGGGTAACGCATGGGAAAGCACGGTCAGGAGAGGCAAGGCTAAGGCATGACAACGCAAGGCTAGGCAATGCACGGAAAGCAAGCAAAGAGTAACGGAACGGAAGGAAGGCAAGGGAAAGCAAGGGAAGGCAAGGGTAACGGAAGGAACGGCACGCCAATGGGTAAGAAGGCTAAGGCACGACAACGCAGGGTTAGGCAATGCACGGCAAGGGAAGGAAAGGGTAACGGAGGGGAAGGCACGGTCAGGTGAGGCAAGGATAAGGCACGACAATGCAAGGCTAGGCAATGCACGGCAAGGCAAGGAAAGAGTAACGGAAGGAAAGGAAGGCAAGGCAAAGCCAGGCAAGGCAAGTGTAACAAAAGGCACGCCACGGCAAGGGGAATCAAGTCTAAGGCACGACAACGCACGGCTAGGCAATGCACGGCAAGGCAAGGAAAGGGTAACGCAAGGCAAGGCACGGTGAGGCTAGGCAAGGCTAATGCACGACAACGCAAGGCTAGGCAATGCACGACAATGTAAGGAAAGCTTAAAGCAAAGGAAGGCACGGTCAGGCGAGATAAGGCTAAGGCACGACAACGCAAGGCTAGGCAATGCACGGAAGGCAAGCAAAGAGTAAAGGAAGGTAAGGAAGGCAAGGGAAAGCAAAGAAAGGCAAGTGTAACGGAAAGAACGGCACGGCAAGGGGAAACAAGGCTAAGGCACGACAACGCACGCTAGGCAAAGCACGGCAAGGCAAGGAAAGGGTAACGCATGGGAAAGCACGGTCAGGCGAGGCAAGCCTAAGGCATGACAACGCAAGGCTAGGCAATGCACGGAAAGGAAGCAAAGAGTAACGGAACGCAAGGGAGGCAAGGGAAAGCAAGGGAAGGCAAGGGTAACGGAAGGAACGGCACGGCAAGAGGTAACAAGGCTAAGGCACGACAACGCAGGGCTAGGCAATGCACGGCAAGGCAAGGAAAGAGTAACGGAAGGAAAGGAAGGCAAGGCAAAGCCAGGCAAGGCAAGTGTAACAAAAGGCACGCAACTGCAAGGGGAAACAAGGCTAAGGCACGACAACACACGGCTAGGAAATGCACGGCAAGGCAAGGAAAGGGTAACGCAAGGCAAGGCACGGTGAGGCTAGGCAAGGCTAATGCACGACAACGCAAGGCTAGGCAATGCACGACAATGCAAGTAAAGCTTAAAGCAAAGGAAGGCACGGTCAGGCGAGATAAGGCTAAGGCACGACAACGCAAGGCTAGGCAATGCAGCGAAGGCAAGCAAAGAGTAACGGAAGGTAAGGAAGGCAAGGGAAAGCAAGGAAAGGCAATGGTAACGGAAGGAACGGCACGGCAAGGGGAAACAAGTCTAAGGCACGACAACGCACGCTAGGCAATGCACGGCAAGGCAAGGAAAGGGTAACGCATGGGAAAGCACGGTCAGGGGAGGCAAGGCTAAGGCACGACAACGCAAGGCTTGGCAATGCACGGAAGGCAAGCAAAGAGTAACGGAAGGTAAGGAAGGCAAGGGAAAGCAAAGAAAGGCAAGTGTAACGGAAGGAACGGCACGGCAAGGGGAAACAAGGCTAAGGCACGACAACGCACGGTAGGCAATGCACGGCAAGGCAAGGAAAGGGTAACGCATGGGAAAGCACGGTCAGGCGAGGCAAGGCTAAGGAAAGCCAACGCAAGGCTAGGCAATGCACGGAAAGCAAGCAAGGAGTAACGGAATGCAAGGAAGGAAAGGGAAAGCAAGGGAAGGCAAGGGTAACGGAAGGAACGGCACGGCAAGGGGTAACAAGGCTAAGGCACGACAACACACGGCTAGGAAATGCACGGCAAGGCAAGGAAAGGGTAACGCAAGGCAAGGCACGGTGAGGCTAGGCAAGGTAAATGCACGACAACGCAAGGCTAGGCAATGCACGACAATGCAAGGAAAGCTTAAAGCAAAGGAAGGCACGGTCAGGCGAGATAAGGCTAAGGCACGACAACGCAAGGCTAGGAAATTCAGGGAAGGCAAGCAAAGAGTAACGGAAGGTAAGCAAGGCAAGGAAAAGGAAGGAAGGGCCAGGGTAACGGAAGGAACGGCACGGCAAGGGGAAACAAGTCTAAGGCACGACACCGAACGCTAGGCAATGAACGGCAAGGCAAGGAAAGGGTAACGCATTTGAAAGCACGGTCAGGTGAGGCAACGCTAAGGCACGACAACGCAAGGCTAGGCAATGCACGGAAGGCACGCAAAGAGTAACGGAAGGTAAGGAAGGCAAGGGAAAGGAAGGAAAGGCAAGTGTAACGGAAGGAATGGCACGGCAAGGGGAAACAAGGCTAAGGCACGACAACGCACGGCTAGGCAATGCACGGCAAGGCAAGGAAAGGTAACGCAAGGCAAGGCACGGTGAGGCTAGGCAAGGCTAATGCACGACAACGCAAGGCTAGGCAATGCACGACAATGCAAGGAAAGCTTAAAGCAAAGGAAGGCAAGGTCAGGCGAGATAAGGCAAAGGCACGACAACGCAAGGCTAGGCAATTCAGGGAAGGCAAGCAAAGAGTAACGGAAGGTAAGGAAGGCAAGGAAAAGCAAGGGAAGGCAAGGGTAACGGAAGGAACGGCAGGGCAAGGGGGAACAAGTCTAAGGCACGACACCGAACGCTAGGCAATGAACGGCAAGGCAAGGAAAGGGTAACGCATGGGAAAGCACGTTCAGGCGAGGCAAGGCTAAGGCACGACAACGCAAGGCTAGGCAATGCACGGAAGGCAAGCAAAGAGTAACGGAATGTAAGGAAGGCAAGGGAAAGCAAGGAAAGGCAAGTGTAACGGAAGGAACGGCAAGGCAAGGGGAAACAAGGCTAAGGCACGACAACGCACGCTAGGCAATGCACGGCAAGGCAAGGAAAGGGTAACGCATGGGAAAGCACGGTCAGGCGAGGCAAGGCTAAGTCATGACAACGCAAGGCTAGGCCGTGCACGGAAAGCAAGCAAAGAGTAACGGAACGCAAGGAAGGCAAGGGAAAGCAAGGGAAGGCAAGGGTAACGGAAGGAACGGCACGGCAAGGGGTAAGAAGGCTAAGGCACGACAACGCAGGGCTAGGCAATGCACGGCAAGGCAAGGAAAGGGTAACGCAGGGGAAGGCACGGTCAGGTGAGGCAAGGATAAGGCACGACAATGCAAGGCTAGGCAATTCACGGCAAGGCAAGTAAAGAGTAACGGAAGGAAAGGAAGGCAAGGCAAAGCCAGGCAAGGCAAGTGTAACAAAAGGCACGCCACGGCAAGGGGAAACAAGGCTAAGGCACGACAACGCACGGCTAGGCAATGCACGGCAAGGCAAGGAAAGTGTAACGCAAGGCAAGTCACGGTGAGGCTAGGCAAGGCTAATGCACGACAACGCAAGGCTAGGCAATGCACGACAATGCAAGGAAAGCTTAAAGCAAAGGAAGGCACGGTCAGGCGAGATAAGGCTAAGGCACGACAACGCAAGGCTAGGCAATTCACGGAAGGCAAGCAAAGAGTAACGGAAGGTAAGGAAGGCAAGGGAAAGCAAAGAAAGGCAAGTGTAACGGAAGGAACGACACGGCAAGAGGAAACAAGGCTAAGGCACGAAAACGCAGGGCTAGGCAATGCACGGCAAGGCAAGGCAAGGGTAACGCATGGGAAAGCACGGTCAGGCGAGGCAAGGCTAAGGAAAGCCAACGCAAGGCTAGGCAATGCACGGAAAGCAAGCAAAGTGTAAAGGAACGCAAGGAAGGCAAGGGAAAGCAAGGGAAGGCAAGGGTAACGGAAGGAACGGCACGGCAAGGGGTAACAAGGCTAAGGCACGAAAACGCAGGGCTAGGCAATGCACGGCAAGGCAAGGAAAGAGTAACGGAAGGTAAGGAAGGCAAGGGAAAGCAAAGAAAGGCAAGTGTAACGGAAGGAACTGCACGGCAAGGGGAAACAAGGCTAAGGCACGACAACGCACGGCTAGGCAATGCACGGCAAGGCAAGCAAAGGGTAACGCAAGGCAATGCACGGTGAGGCTAGACAAGGCTAATGCACGAAAACGCAAGGCTAGGCAATGCACGACAATGCAAGGAAAGCTTAAAGCAAAGGAAGGCAAGGTCAGGCGAGATAAGGCAAAGGCATGACAACGCAAGGCTAGGCAATTCAGGGAAGGCAAGCAAAGAGTAACGGAAGGTAAGGAAGGCAAGGAAAAGCAAGGAAAGGCAAGGGTAACGGAAGGAACGGCACGGCAAGGGGGAACAAGTCTCAGGCACGACACCGAACTCTAGGCAATGAACGGCAAGGCAAGGAAAGGGTAACGCATGGGAAAGCACGGTCAGGCGAGGCAAGGCTAAGGCACGACAACGCAAGGCTAGGCAATGCACGGAAGGCAAGCAAAGAGTAACGGAAGGTAAGGAAGGCAAGGGAAAGCAAGGAAAGGCAAGTGTAACGGAAGGAACGGCACGGCAAGGGGAAACAAGGCTAAGGAACGACAACGCACGCTAGGCAATGCACGGCAAGGCAAGGAAAGGGTAACGCAGGGGAAGGCACGGTCAGGTGAGGCAAGGATAAGGCACGACAATGCAAGGCTAGGCAATGCACGGCAAGGCAAGGAAAGAGTAACGGAAGGAAAGGAAGGCAAGTCAAAGCCAGGAAAGGGAAGTGTAACAAAAGGCACGCCACGGCAAGGGGAAACAAGGCTAAGGCACGACAACGCACGGCTAGGCAATGCACGGCAAGGCAAGGAAAGGGTAACGCAAGGCAAGGCACGGTGAGGCTAGGCAAGGCTAATGCACGCCAACGCAAGGCTAGGCAATGCACGACAATGCAAGGAAAGCTTAAAGCAAAGGAAGGCACGGTCAGCCGAGATAAGGCTAAGGCACGACAACGCAAGGCTAGGCAATGCAGCGAAGGCAAGCAAAGAGTAACGGAAGGTAAGGAAGGCAAGGGAAAGCAAGGAAAGGCAAGGGTAACGGAAGGAACGGCACGGCAAGGGGAGGCAAGGCTAAGGCACGACAACGCAAGGCTTGGCAATGCACGGAAGGCAAGCAAAGAGTAACGGTCAGGTGAGGCAAGGCTAAGGCACGACAACGCAAGGCTAGGCAATGCACGGAAGGCAAGCAAAGAGTAACGGAAGGTAAGGAAGGCAAGGGAAAGCAAAGAAAGGCAAGTGTAACGGAAGGAACGGCACGGCAAGGGGAAACAAGGCTAAGGCACGACAACGCACGCTAGGCAATGCACGGCAAGGCAAGGAAAGGGTAACGCATGGGAAAGCACGGTCAGGCGAGGCAAGGCTAAGGAAAGCCAACGCAAGGCTAGGCAATGCACGGAAAGCAAGCAAGGAGTAACGGAATGCAAGGAAGGAAAGGGAAAGCAAGGGAAGGCAAGGGTAACGGAAGGAACGGCACGGCAAGGGGTAACAAGCCTAAGGCACGACAACACACGGCTAGGAAATGCACGGCAAGGCAAGGAAAGGGTAACGCAAGGCAAGGCACGGTGAGGCTAGGCAAGGTTAATGCACGACAACGCAAGGCTAGGCAATGCACGACAATGCAAGGAAAGCTTGAAGCAAAGGAAGGCACGGTCAGGCGAGATAAGGCTAAGGCACGACAACGCAAGGCTAGGCAATTCAGGGAGGGCAAGCAAAGAGTAACTGAAGGTAAGCAAGGCAAGGAAAAGGAAGGAAAGGCCAGGGTAACGGAAGGAACGGCACGGCAATGAGAAACAAGTCTAAGGCACGATACCGAACGCTAGGCAATGAACGGCAAGGCAAGGAAAGGGTAACGCATTTGAAAGCACGGTCAGGCGAGGCAACGCTAAGGCACGACAACACAAGGCTAGGCAATGCACGGAAGGCAAGCAAAGTGTAACGGAAGGTAAGGAAGGCAAGGGAAAGGAAGGAAAGGCAAGTGTAACGGAAGGAACGGCACGGCAAGGGGAAACAAGGCTAAGGCACGACAACGCACGGCTAGGCAATGCACGGAAAGGCAAGGAAAGGGTAACGCATGGGAAAGCACGGTCAGGCGATGAAAGGCTAAGGCATGACAACGCAAGGCTAGGCAATGCACGGAAAGCAAGCAAAGAGTAACGGAACGCAAGGAAGGCAAGGGAAAGCAAGGGAAGGCAAGGGTAACGGAAGGAACGGCACGATAAGGGGTAACAAGGCTAAGGCACGGCAACGCAGGGCTAGGCAATGCACGGCAAGGCAAGGAAAGGGTAACGCAGGGGAAGGCACGGTCAGGTGAGGCAAGGATAAGGAACGCCAATGCAAGGCTAGGCAATGCACGGCAAGGCAAGGAAAGAGGAATGGAAGGAAAGGAAGGCAAGTCAAAGCCAGGAAAGGCAAGTGTAACAAAAGGCACGCCACGGCAAGGGGAAACAAGGCTAAGGCACGACAACGCACGGCTAGGCAATGCACGGCAAGGCAAGGAAAGGGTAACGCAAGGCAAGGCACGGTGAGGCTAGGCAAGGCTAATGCACGAAAATGCAAGGCTAGGCAATGCACGACAATGCAAGGAAAGCTTAAAGCAAAGGAAGGCACGGTCAGGCAAGATAAGGCTAAGGCACGACAACGCAAGGCTAGGCAATGCAGGGAAGGGAAGCAAAGAGTAACGGAAGGTATGCAAGGCAAGGAAAAGCAAGGAAAGGCAAGGGTAACGGAAGGAATTGCACGGCAAGGGGAAACAAGGCTAAGGCACGGCAACGCAGGCTGGGCAATGCACGGCAAGGCAAGCAAAGGGTAACGCAAGGCAATGCACGGTGAGGCTAGTCAAGGCTAATGCACGAAAACGCAAGGCTAGGCAATGCACGACAATGCAAGGAAAGCTTAAAGCAAAGGAAGGCAAGGTCAGGCGAGATAAGGCAAAGGCACGACAACGCAAGGCTAGGCAATTCAGGGAAGGCAAGCAAAGAGTAACGGAAGGTAAGGAAGGCAAGGAAAAGCAAGGAAAGGCAAGGGTAACAGAAGGAACGGCAGGGCAAGGGGGAACAAGTCTAAGGCACGACACCGAACGCTAGGCAATGAACGGCAAGGCAAGGAAAGGGTAACGCATGGGAAAGCACGGTCAGGCGAGGCAAGGCTAAGGCACGACAACGCAAGGCTAGGCAATGCACGGAAGGCAAGCAAAGAGTAACGGAACGCAAGGAAGGCAAGGGAAAGCAAGGGAAGGCAAGGGTAACGGAAGGAACGGCACGGCAAGGGGTAAGAAGACTAAGGCACGACAACGCAGGGCTAGGCAATGCACGGCAAGGCAAGGAAAGGGTAACGCAGGGGAAGGCACCGTCTGGCCAGGCAAGGTTAAGGCACGACAATGCAAGGCTAGGCAATGCACGGCAAGGCAAGTAAAGAGTAACGGAAGGAAAGGATGGCAAGGCAAAGCCAGGCAAGGCAAGTGTAACAAAAGGCACGCCACGGCAAGGGGAATCAAGGTTAAGGCCCGACAACGCACGGCTAGGCAATGCACGGCATGGCAAGGAAAGGGTAACGCAAGGCAAGGCACGGTGAGGCTAGGCAAGGCTAATGCACGACAACGCAAGGCTAGGCAATGCACGACAATGCAAGGAAAGCTTAAAGCAAAGGAAGGCACGGTCAGGCGAGATAAGGCTAAGGCACGACAACGCAAGGCTACGCAATGCACGGAAGGCAAGCAAAGAGTAACGGAAGGTAAGGAAGGCAAGGGAAAGCAAAGAAAGGCATGTGTAACGGAAGGAACGGCACGGCAAGGGGAAACAAGGCTAAGGCACGACAACGCACGCTAGGCAATGCACGGCAAGGCAAGGAAAGGGTAACGCATGGGAAAGCACGGTCAGGCGAGGCAAGCCTAAGGCATGACAACGCAAGGCTAGGCAATGCACGGAAAGCGAGCAAAGAGTAACGGAACGCAAGGAAGGCAAGGGAAAGCAAGGGAAGGCAAGGGTAACGGAAGGGACGGCACGGCAAGGGGTAACAAGGCTAAGGCACGACAACGCAGGGCTAGGCAATGCACGGCAAGGCAAGGAAAGAGTAACGGAAGGAAAGGAAGGCAAGGCAAAGCCAGGCAAGGCAAGTGTAACAAAAGGCACGCAACGGCAAGGGGAAACAAGGCTAAGGCACGACAACACACGGCTAGGAAATGCACGGCAAGGCAAGGAAAGGGTAACGCAAGGCAAGGCACGGTGAGGCTAGGCAAGGCTAATGCACGACAACGCAAGGCTAGGCAATGCACGACAATGCAAGTAAAGCTTAAAGCAAAGGAAGGCACGGTCAGGCGAGAAAAGGCTAAGGCACGACAACGCAACGCTAGGCAATGCACGGAAGGCAAGCAAAGAGTAACGGAAGGTAAGGAAGGCAAGGGAAAGCAAGGAAAGGCAAGTGTAACGGAAGGAACGGCACGGCAAGGGGAAACAAGACTAAGGCACGACAACGCACGCTAGGCAATGCACGGCAAGGCAAGGAAAGGGTAACGCATGGGAAAGCACGGTCAGGCGAGGCAAGGCTAAGGAAAGCCAACGCAAGGCTAGGCAATGCACGGAAAGCAAGCAAGGAGTAACGGAAGGTAAGGAAGGCAAGGGAAAGCAAGGAAAGGCAAGGGTAACGGAAGGAACGGCACGGCAAGGGGTAACAAGGCTAAGGCACGACAACACACGGCTAGGAAATGCACGGCAAGGCAAGGAAAGGGTAACGCAAGGCAAGGCACGGTGAGGCTAGGCAAGGTTAATGCACGGCAACGCAAGGCTAGGCAATGCACGACAATGCAAGGAAAGCTTAAAGCAAAGGAAGGCACGGTCAGGCGAGATAAGGCTAAGGCACGACAACGCAAGGCTAGGCAATTCAGGGAAGGCAAGCAAAGAGTAACGGAAGGTAAGCAAGGCAAGGAAAAGGAAGGAAAGGCCAGGGTAACGGAAGGAACGGCACGGCAAGGAGAAACAAGTCTAAGGCACGACACCGAACGCTAGGCAATGAACGGCAAGGCAAGGAAAGGGTAACGCATTTGAAAGCACGGTCAGGCGAGGCAACGCTAAGGCACGACAACGCAAGGCTAGGCAATGCACGGAAGGCAAGCAAAGAGTAACGGAAGGTAAGGAAGGCAAGGGAAAGGATGGAAAGGCAAGTGTAACGGAAGGAACGGCACGGCAAGGGGAAACAAGGCTAAGGCACGACAACGCACGGCTAGGCAATGCACCGAAAGGCAAGGAAAGGGTAACGCATGGGAAAGCACGGTCAGGCGATGAAAGGCTAAGGCATGACAACGCAAGGCTAGGCAATGCACGGAAAGCAAGCAAAGAGTAACGGAACGCAAGGAAGGCAAGGGAAAGCAAGGGAAGGCAAGGGTAACGGAAGGAACGGCACGATAAGGGGTAACAAGGCTAAGGCACGGCAACGCAGGGCTAGGCAATGCACGGCAAGGCAAGGAAAGGGTAACGCAGGGGAAGGCACGGTCAGGTGAGGCAAGGTTAAGGAACGCCAATGCAAGGCTAGGCAATGCACGGCAAGGCAAGGAAAGAGGAACGGAAGGAAAGGAAGGCAAGTCAAAGCCAGGAAAGGCAAGTGTAACAAAAGGCACGCCACGGCAAGGGGAAACAAGGCTAAGGCACGACAACGCACGGCTAGGCAATGCACGGCAAGGCAAGGAAAGGGTAACGCAAGGCAAGGCACGGTGAGGCTAGGCAAGGCTAATGCACGACAACGCAAGGCTAGGCAATGCACGACAATGCAAGGAAAGCTTAAAGCAAAGGAAGGCACGGTCAGGCAAGATAAGGCTAAGGCACGACAACGCAAGGCTAGGCAATGCAGGGAAGGGAAGCAAAGAGTAACGGAAGGTATGCAAGGCAAGGAAAAGCAAGGAAAGGCAAGGGTAACGGAAGGAATTGCACGGCAAGGGGAAATAAGGCTAAGGCACGGCAACGCAGGCTGGGCAATGCACGGCAAGGCAAGGAAAGGGTAACGCATGGGAAAGCACGTTCAGGCGAGGCAAGGCTAAGGCACGACAACGCAAGGCTAGGCAATGCACGGAAGGCAAGCAAAGAGTAACGGAAGTTAAGGAAGGCAAGGGAAAGCAAAGAAAGGCAAGTGTAACGGAAGGAACTGCACGGCAAGGGGAAACAAGGCTAAGGCACGACAACGCACGGCTAGGCAATGCACGGCAAGGCAAGCAAAGGGTAACGCAAGGCAATGCACGGTGAGGCTAGACAAGGCTAATGCACGAAAACGCAAGGCTAGGCAATGCACGACAATGCAAGGAAAGCTTAAAGCAAAGGAAGGCAAGGTCAGGCGAGATAAGGCAAAGGCACGACAACGCAAGGCTAGGCAATTCAGGGAAGGCAAGCAAAGAGTAACGGAAGGTAAGGAAGGCAAGGAAAAGCAAGGAAAGGCAAGGGCAACGGAAGGAACGGCAGGGCAAGGGGGAACAAGTCTAAGGCACGACACCGAACGCTAGGCAATGAACGGCAAGGCAAGGAAAGGGTAACGCATGGGAAAGCACGGTCAGGCGAGGCAAGGCTAAGGCACGACAACGCAAGGCTAGGCAATGCACCGAAGGGAAGCAAAGAGTAACGGAACGCAAGGAAGGCAAGGGAAAGCAAGGGAAGGCAAGGGTAAGGGAAGGAACGGCACGGCAAGGGGTAACAAGGCTAAGGCACGACAACGCAGGGCTAGGCAATGCACGGCAAGGCAAGGAAAGGGTAACGCAGGGGAAGGCACGGTCAGGTGAGGCAAGGATAAGGCACGAAAATGCAAGGCTAGGCAATGCACGGCAAGGCAAGGAAAGAGTAACGGAAGGAAAGGAAGGCAAGGCAAAGCCAGGCAAGGCAAGTGTAACAAAAGGCACGCCACGGCAAGGGGAAACAAGTCTAAGGCACGACAACGCACGGCTAGGCAATGCACGGCAAGGCAAGGAATGGGTAACGCAAGGCAAGGCACGGTGAGGCTAGGCAAGGCTAATGCACGACAACGCAAGGCTAGGCAATGCACCACAATGCAAGGAAAGCTTAAAGGAAAGGAAGGCACGGTCAGGCGAGATAAGGCTAAGGCACGACAACGCAAGGCTAGGCAATGCACGGAAGGCAAGCAAAGAGTAACGGAAGGTAAGGAAGGCAAGGGAAAGCAAGGAAAGGCAAGTGTAACGGAAGGAACGGCACGGCAAGGGGAAACAAGGCTAAGGCACGACAACGCACGCTAGGCAATGCACGGCAAGGCAAGGAAAGGGTAACGCATGGGAAAGCACGGTCAGGCGAGGCAAGCCTAAGGCATGACAACGTAAGGCTAAGCAATGCACGGAAAGCAAGCAAAGTGTAAAGGAACGCAAGGAAGGCAAGGGAAAGCAAGGGAAGGCAAGGGTAACGGAAGGAACGGCACGGCAAGGGGTAACAAGGCTAAGGCACGAAAACGCAGGGCTAGGCAATGCACGGCAAGGCAAGGAAAGAGTAACGGAAGGAACGGAAGGCAAGGCAAAGCCAGGCAAGGCAAGTGTAACAAAAGGCACGCAACGGCAAGGGGAAACAAGGCTAAGGCACGACAACATACGGGTAGGAAATGCACGGCAAGGCAAGGAAAGGGTAACGCAAGGCAAGGCACGGTGAGGCTAGGCAAGGCTAATGCACGACAACGCAAGGCTAGGCAATGCACGACAATGCAAGTAAAGCTTAAAGCAAAGGAAGGCACGGTCAGGCGAGATAAGGCTAAGGCACGACAACGCAAGGCTAGGCAATGCACGGAAGGCAAGGAAAGAGTAACGGAAGGTAAGGAAGGCAAGGGAAAGCAAGGAAAGGCAAGTGTAACGGAAGGAACGGCACGGCAAGGGGAAACAAGGCTAAGGCACGACAACGCACGCTAGGCAATGCACGGCAAGGCAAGGAAAGGGTAACGCATGGGAAAGCACGGTCAGGCGAGGCAAGGCTAAGGAAAGCCAACGCAAGGCTAGGCAATGCACGGAAAGCAAGCAAGGAGTAACGGAAGGTAAGGAAGGCAAGGGAAAGCAAGGAAAGGCAATGGTAACGGAAGGAACGGCACGGCAAGGGGAAACAAGGCTAAGGCACGACAACGCACGCTAGGCAATGCACGGCAAGGCAAGGAAAGGGTAACGCAGGGGAAGGCACGGTCAGGTGAGGCAAGGATAAGGCACGACAATGCAAGGCTAGGCAATGCACGGCAAGGCAAGGAAAGAGTAACGGAAGGAAAGGAAGGCAAGGCAAAGCCAGGCAAGGCAAGTGTAACAAAAGGCACGCAACGGCAAGGGGAAACAAGGCTAAGGCACGACAACGCACGGCTAGGCAATGCACGGCAAGGCAAGGAAAGGGTAACGCAAGGCAAGGCACGGTGAGGCTAGGCAAGGCTAATGCACGACAACGCAAGGCTAGGCAATGCACGACAATGCAAGGAAAGCTTAAAGCAAAGGAAGGCACGGTCAGGCGAGATAAGGCTAAGGCACGACAACGCAAGGCTAGGCAATGCACGGAAGGCAAGCAAAGAGTAACGGAAGGTAAGGAAGGCAAGGGAAAGCAAGGAAAGGCAAGTGTAACGGAAGGAACGGCACGGCAAGGGGAAACAAGGCTAAGGCACGACAACGCACGCTAGGCAATGCACGGCAAGGCAAGGAAAGGGTAACGCATGGGAAAGCACGGTCAGGCGAGGCAAGCCTAAGGCATGACAACGCAAGGCTAAGCAATGCACGGAAAGCAAGCAAAGAGTAACGGAACGCAAGGAAGGCAAGGGAAAGCAAGGGAAGGCAAGGGTAACGGAAGGAACGGCACGGCAAGGGGTAACAAGGCTAAGGCACGGCAACGCAGGGCTAGGCAATGCACGGCAAGGCAAGGAAAGAGTAACGGAAGGAACGGAAGGCAAGGCAAAGCCAGGCAAGGCAATTGTAACAAAAGGCACGCAACGGCAAGGGGAAACAAGGCTAAGGCACGACAACACACGGCTAGGAAATGCACGGCAAGGCAAGGAAAGGGTAACGCAAGGCAAGGCACGGTGAGGCTAGGCAAGGCTAATGCACGACAACGCTAGGCTAGGCAATGCACGACAATGCAAGTAAAGCTTAAAGCAAAGGAAGGCACGGTCAGAAGAGATAAGGCTAAGGCACGACAACGCAAGGCTAGGCAATGCAGCGAAGGGAAGCAAAGAGTAACGGAAGGTAAGCAAGGCAAGGAAAAGCAAGGAAAGGCAAGTGTAACGGAAGGAACGGCACAGCAAGGGGAAACAAGGCTAAGGCACGACAACGCACGGCTAGGCAATGCACGGAAAGGAAAGGAAAGGGTAACGCCTGGGAAAGCACGGTCAGGCGATGCAAGGCTAAGGCATGACAATGCAAGGCTAGGCAATGCACGGAAAGCAAGCAAAGAGTAACGGAACGCAAGGAAGGCAAGGGAAAGCAAGGGAAGGCAAGGGTAACGGAAGGAACGGCACGGTAAGGGGTAACAAGGCTAAGGCACGGCAACGCAGGGCTAGGCAATGCACGGCAAGGCAAGGAAAGGGTAACGCAGGGGAAGGCACGGTCAGGTGAGGCAAGGATAAGGCACGACAATGCAAGGCTAGGCAATGCACGGCAAGGCAAGGAAAGAGTAACGGAAGGAAAGGAAGGCAAGTCAAAGCCAGGAAAGGCAAGTGTAACAAAAGGCACGCCACGGCAAGGGGAAACAAGGCTAAGGCACGACAACGCACGGCTAGGCAATGCACGGAAAGGCAAGGAAAGGGTAACGCAAGGCAAGGCACGGTGAGGCTAGGCAAGGCTAATGCACGACAACGCAAGGCTAGGCAATGCACCACAATGCAAGGAAAGCTTAAAGCAAAGGAAGGCACGGTCAGGCGAGATAAGGCTAAGGCACGATAACGCAAGGCTAGGCAATGCAGCGAAGGGAAGCAAAGAGTAACGGAAGGTAAGCAAGGCAAGGAAAAGCAAGGAAAGGCAAGGGTAACGGAAGGAATTGCACGGCAAGGGGAAACAAGGCTAAGGCACGGCAACGCAGGCTGGGCAATGCACGGCAAGGCAAGGAAAGGGTAACGCATGGGAAAGCACGTTCAGGCGAGGCAAGGCTAAGGCACGACAACGCAAGGCTAGGCAATGCACGGAAGGCAAGCAAAGAGTAACGGAAGGTAAGGAATGCAAGGGAAAGCAAAGAAAGGCAAGTGCAACGGAAGGAACTGCACGGCAAGGGGAAACAAGGCTAAGGCACGACAACGCACGGCTAGGCAATGCACGGCAAGGCAAGCAAAGGGTAACGCAAGGCAATGCACGGTGAGGCCAGACAAGGCTAATGCACGAAAACGCAAGGCTAGGCAATGCACGACAATGCAAGGAAAGCTTAAAGCAAAGGAAGGCAAGGTCAGGCGAGATAAGGCAAAGGCACGACAACGCAAGGCTAGGCAATTCAGGGAAGGCAAGCAAAGAGTAACGGAAGGTCAGGAAGGAAAGGAAAAGCAAGGAAAGGCTAGGGTAACGGAAGGAACGGCACGGCAAGGGGGAACAAGTCTAAGGCACGACACCGAACGCTAGGCAATGAACGGCAAGGCAAGGAAAGGGTAACGCATGGGAAAGCACGGTCAGGCGAGGCAAGGCTAAGGCATGACAACGCAAGGCTAGGCAATGCACGGAAAGCAAGCAAAGAGTAACGGAAGGTAAGGAAGGCAAGGGAAAGCAAGGAAAGGCAAGTGTAACGGAAGGAACGGCACGGCAAGGGGAAACAAGGCTAAGGCACGACAACGCACGCTAGGCAATGCACGGCAAGGCAAGGAAAGGGTAACGCATGGGAAAGCACGGTCAGGGGAGGCAAGGCTAAGGCATGACAACGCAAGGCTAGGCAATGCAGGGAAGGCAAGCAAAGAGTAACGGAAGGTAAGGAAGGCAAGGGAAAGCAAGGAAAGGCAATGGTAACGGAAGGAACGGCAGGGCAAGGGGAAACAAGTCTAAGGCACGACAACGCACGCTAGGCAATGCACGGCAAGGCAAGGAAAGGGTAACGCATGGGAAAGCACGGTCAGGGGAGGCAAGGCTAAGGCACGACAACGCAAGGCTTGGCAATGCACGGAAGGCAAGCAAAGAGTAACGGAATGTAAGGAAGGCAAGGGAAAGCAAAGAAAGGCAAGTGTAACGGAAGGAACGGCACGGCAAGGGGAAACAAGGCTAAGGTACGACAACGCACGACAGGCAATGCACGGCAAGGCAAGGAAAGGGTAACGCATGGGAAAGCACGGTCAGGCGAGGCAAGGCTAAGGAAACCCAACGCAAGGCTAGGCAATGCACGGAAAGCAAGCAAGGAGTAACGGAATGCAAGGAAGGAAAGGGAAAGCAAGGGAAGGCAAGGGTAACGGAAGGAACGGCACGGCAAGGGGTAACAAGGCTAAGGCACGACAACACACGGCTAGGAAATGCACGGCAAGGCAAGGAAAGGGTAACGCAAGGCAAGGCACGGTGAGGCTAGGCAAGGTTAATGCACGACAACGCAAGGCTAGGCAATGCACGACAATGCAAGGAAAGCTTAAAGCAAAGGAAGGCACGGTCAGGCGAGATAAGGCTAAGGCACGACAACGCAAGGCTAGGCAATGCAGGGAAGGGAAGCAAAGAGTAACGGAAGGTAAGCAAGGCAAGGAAAAGGAAGGAAAGGCCAGGGTAACGGAAGGAACGGCACGGCAAGGAGAAACAATTCTAAGGCACGACACCGAACGCTAGGCAATGAACGGCTAGTCAAGGAAAGTGTAGCGCATTTGAAAGCACGGTCAGGCGAGGCAACGCTAAGGCACGAAAACGCAAGGCTAGGCAATGCACGGAAAGCAAGCAAAGAGTAAGGGAACACAAGGAAGGCAAGGGAAAGCAAGGGAAGGCAAGGGTAACGGAAGGAACGGCACGATAAGGGGTAACAAGGCTAAGGCACGGCAACGCAGGGCTAGGCAATGCACGGCAAGGCAAGGAAAGGGTAACGCAGGGGAAGGCACGGTCAGGTGAGGCAAGGATAAGGAACGCCAATGCAAGGCTAGGCAATGCACGGCAAGGCAAGGAAAGAGGAACGGAAGGAAAGGAAGGCAAGTCAAAGCCAGGAAAGGCAAGTGTAACAAAAGGCACGCCACGGCAAGGGGAAACAAGGCTAAGGCACGACAACGCACGGCTAGGCAATGCACGGCAAGGCAAAGAAAGGGTAACGCAAGGCAAGGCACGGTGAGGCTAGGCAAGGCTAATGCACGACAACGCAAGGCTAGGCAATGCACGACAATGCAAGGAAAGCTTAAAGCAAAGGAAGGCACGGTCAGGCGAGATAAGGCTAAGGCACGACAACGCAAGGCTAGGCAATGGAGGGAAGGGAAGCAAAGAGTAACGGAAGGTAAGCAAGGCAAGGAAAAGCAAGGAAAGGCAAGGGTAACGGAAGGAATTGCACGGCAAGGGGAAACAAGGCTAAGGCACGGCAACGCAGGCTGGGTAATGCACGGCAAGGCAAGGAAAGGGTAACGCATGGGAAAGCACGTTCAGGCGAGGCAAGGCTAAGGCACGACAACGCAAGGCTAGGCAATGCACGGAAGGCAAGCAAAGAGTAACGGAAGTTAAGGAAGGCAAGGGAAAGCAAAGAAAGGCAAGTGTAACGGAAGGAACTGCACGGCAAGGGGAAACAAGGCTAAGGCACGACAACGCACGGCTAGGCAATGCACGGCAAGGCAAGCAAAGGGTAACGCAAGGCAATGCACGGTGAGGCTAGACAAGGCTAATGCACGAAAACGCAAGGCTAGGCAATGCACGACAATGCAAGGAAAGCTTAAAGCAAAGGAAGGCAAGGTCAGGCGAGATAAGGCAAAGGCACGACAACGCAAGGCTAGGCAATTCAGGGAAGGCAAGCAAAGAGTAACGGAAGGTAAGGAAGGCAAGGAAAAGCAAGGAAAGCAAGGGTAACGGAAGGAACGGCAGGGCAAGGGGGAACAAGTCTAAGGCACGACACCGAACCCTAGGCAATGAACGGCAAGGCAAGGAAAGGGTAACGCATGGGAAAGCACGGTCAGGCGAGTCAAGGCTAAGGCACGACAACGCAAGGCTAGGCAATGCACGGAAGGCAAGCAAAGAGTAACGGAAGGTAAGGAAGGCAAGGGAAAGCAAGGAAAGGCAAGTGTAACGGAAGGAACGGCACGGCAAGGGGAAACAAGGCTAAGGCACGACAACGCACGTTAGGCAATGCACGGCAAGGCAAGGAAAGGGTAACGCATGGGAAAGCACGGTCAGGCGAGGCAAGGCTAAGGCATGACAACGCAAGGCTAGGCAATGCACGGAAAGCAAGCAAAGAGTAACGGAACGCAAGGAAGGCAAGGGAAAGCAAGGGAAGGCAAGGGTAACGGAAGGAACGGCACGGCAAGGGGTAAGAAGGCTAAGGCACGACAACGCAGGGCTAGGCAATGCACGGCAAGGCCAGGAAAGGGTAACGCAGGGGAAGGCACGGTCAGGTGAGGCAAGGATAAGGCACGACAATGCAAGGCTAGGCAATGCACGGCAAGGCAAGTAAAGAGTAACGGAAGGAAAGGAAGGCAAGGCAAAGCCAGGCAAGGCAAGTGTAACAAAAGGCACGCCACGGCAAGGGGAATCAAGGCTAAGGCACGACAACGCACGGCTAGGCAATGCACGGCATGGCAAGGAAAGGGTAACGCAAGGCAAGGCACGGTGAGGCTAGGCAAGGCTAATGCACTACAACGCAAGGCTAGGCAATGCACGACAATGCAAGGAAAGCTTAAAGCAAAGGAAGGCACGGTCAGGCGAGATAAGGCTAAGGCACGACAACGCAAGGCTACGCAATGCACGGAAGGCAAGCAAAGAGTAACGGAAGGTAAGGAAGGCAAGGGAAAGCAAAGAAAGGCAAGTGTAACGGAAGGAACGGCACGGCAAGGGGAAACAAGGCTAAGGCACGACAACGCACGCTAGGCAATGCACGGCAAGGCAAGGAAAGGGTAACGCATGTGAAAGCACGGTCAGGCGAGGCAAGGCTAAGGAAACCCAACGCAAGGCTAGGCAATGCACGGAAAGCAAGCAAGGAGTAATGGAATGCAAGGAAGGAAAGGGAAAGCAAGGGAAGGCAAGGGTAACGGAAGGAACGGCACGGCAAGGGGTAACAAGGCTAAGGCACGACAACACACGGCTAGGAAATGCACGGCAAGGCAAGGAAAGGGTAACGCAAGGCAAGGCACGGTGAGGCTAGGCAAGGTTAATGCACGACAACGCAAGGCTAGGCAATGCACGACAATGCAAGGAAAGCTTAAAGCAAAGGAAGGCACGGTCAGGCGAGATAAGGCTAAGGCACGACAACGCAAGGCTAGGCAATGCAGGGAAGGGAAGCAAAGAGTAACGGAAGGTAAGCAAGGCAAGGAAAAGGAAGGAAAGGCCAGGGTAACGGAAGGAACGGCACGGCAAGGAGAAACAATTCTAAGGCACGACACCGAACGCTAGGCAATGAACGGCAAGGCAAGGAAAGGGTAGCGCATTTGAAAGCACGGTCAGGCGAGGCAACGCTAAGGCACGAAAACGCAAGGCTAGGCAATGCACGGAAAGCAAGCAAAGAGTAAGGGAACGCAAGGAAGGCAAGGGAAAGCAAGGGAAGGCAAGGGTAACGGAAGGAACGGCACGATAAGGGGTAACAAGGCTAAGGCACGGCAACGCAGGGCTAGGCAATGCACGGCAAGGCAAGGAAAGGGTAACGCAGGGGAAGGCACGGTCAGGTGAGGCAAGGATAAGGAACGCCAATGCAAGGCTAGGCAATGCACGGCAAGGCAAGGAAAGAGGAACGGAAGGAAAGGAAGGCAAGTCAAAGCCAGGAAAGGCAAGTGTAACAAAAGGCACGCCACGGCAAGGGGAAACAAGGCTAAGGCACGACAACGCACGGCTAGGCAATGCACGGCAAGGCAAAGAAAGGGTAACGCAAGGCAAGGCACGGTGAGGCTAGGCAAGGCTAATGCACGACAACGCAAGGCTAGGCAATGCACGACAATGCAAGGAAAGCTTAAAGCAAAGGAAGGCACGGTCAGGCGAGATAAGGCTAAGGCACGACAACGCAAGGCTAGGCAATGCAGGGAAGGGAAGCAAAGAGTAACGGAAGGTAAGCAAGGCAAGGAAAAGCAAGGAAAGGCAAGGGTAACGGAAGGAATTGCACGGCAAGGGGAAACAAGGCTAAGGCACGGCAACGCAGGCTGGGTAATGCACGGCAAGGCAAGGAAAGGGTAACGCATGGGAAAGCACGTTCAGGCGAGGCAAGGCTAAGGCACGACAACGCAAGGCTAGGCAATGCACGGAAGGCAAGCAAAGAGTAACGGAAGTTAAGGAAGGCAAGGGAAAGCAAAGAAAGGCAAGTGTAACGGAAGGAACTGCACGGCAAGGGGAAACAAGGCTAAGGCACGACAACGCACGGCTAGGCAATGCACGGCAAGGCAAGCAAAGGGTAACGCAAGGCAATGCACGGTGAGGCTAGACAAGGCTAATGCACGAAAACGCAAGGCTAGGCAATGCACGACAATGCAAGGAAAGCTTAAAGCAAAGGAAGGCAAGGTCAGGCGAGATAAGGCAAAGGCACGACAACGCAAGGCTAGGCAATTCAGGGAAGGCAAGCAAAGAGTAACGGAAGGTAAGGAAGGCAAGGAAAAGCAAGGAAAGGCAAGGGTAACGGAAGGAACGGCAGGGCAAGGGGGAACAAGTCTAAGGCACGACACCGAACCCTATGCAATGAACGGCAAGGCAAGGAAAGGGTAACGCATGGGAAAGCACGGTCAGGCGAGTCAAGGCTAATGCACGACAACGCAAGGCTAGGCAATGCACGGAAGGCAAGCAAAGAGTAACGGAAGGTAAGGAAGGCAAGGGAAAGCAAGGAAAGGCAAGTGTAACGGAAGGAACGGCACGGCAAGGGGAAACAAGGCTAAGGCACGACAACGCACGTTAGGCAATGCACGGCAAGGCAAGGAAAGGGTAACGCATGGGAAAGCACGGTCAGGCGAGGCAAGGCTAAGGCATGACAACGCAAGGCTAGGCAATGCACGGAAAGCAAGCAAAGAGTAACGGAACGCAAGGAAGGCAAGGGAAAGCAAGGGAAGGCAAGGGTAACGGAAGGAACGGCACGGCAAGGGGTAAGAAGGCTAAGGCACGACAACGCAGGGCTAGGCAATGCACGGCAAGGCCAGGAAAGGGTAACGCAGGGGAAGGCACGGTCAGGTGAGGCAAGGATAAGGCACGACAATGCAAGGCTAGGCAATGCACGGCAAGGCAAGTAAAGAGTAACGGAAGGAAAGGAAGGCAAGGCAAAGCCAGGCAAGGCAAGTGTAACAAAAGGCACGCCACGGCAAGGGGAATCAAGGCTAAGGCACGACAACGCACGGCTAGGCAATGCACGGCATGGCAAGGAAAGCGTAACGCAAGGCAAGGCACGGTGAGGCTAGGCAAGGCTAATGCACGACAACGCACGGCTAGGCAATGCACGACAAGGCAAGGAAACGACAACGCAAGGCTACGCAATGCACGGAAGGCAAGCAAAGAGTAACGGAAGGTAAGGAAGGCAAGGGAAAGCAAGGAAAGGCAAGTGTAACTGAAGGAACGGCACGGCAAGGGGAAACAAGGCTAAGGCACGACAACGCACGCTAGGCAAAGCACGGCAAGGCAAGGAAAGGGTAACGCATGGGAAAGCACGGTCAGGCGAGGCAAGCCTAAGGCATGACAACGCAAGGCTAGGCAATGCACGGAAAGCAAGCAAAGAGTAACGGAACGCAAGGAAGGCAAGGGAAAGCAAGGGAAGGCAAGGGTAACGGAAGGAACGGCACGGCAAGGGGTAACAAGGCTAAGGCACGACAACGCAGGGCTAGGCAATGCACGGCAAGGCAAGGAAAGAGTAACGGAAGGAAAGGAAGGCAAGGCAAAGCCAGGCAAGGCAAGTGTAACAAAAGGCACGCAACTGCAAGGGGAAACAAGGCTAAGGCACGACAAAACACGGCTAGGAAATGCACGGCAAGGCAAGGAAAGGGTAACGCAAGGCAAGGCACGGTGAGGCTAGGCAAGGCTAATGCACGACAACGCAAGGCTAGGCAATGCACGACAATGCAAGTAAAGCTTGAAGCAAAGGAAGGCACGGTCAGGCGAGATAAGGCTAAGGCACGACAACACAAGGCTAGGCAATGCAGGGAAGGCAAGCAAAGAGTAACGGAAGGTAAGGAAGGCAAGGGAAAGCAAGGAAAGGCAATGGTAACGGAAGGAACGGCACGGCAAGGGGAAACAAGTCTAAGGCACGACAACGCACGCTAGGCAATGCACGGCAAGGCAAGGAAAGGGTAACGCATGGGAAAGCACGGTCAGGGGAGGCAAGGCTAAGGCACGACAACGCAAGGCTTGGCAATGCACGGAAGGCAAGCAAAGAGTAACGGAATGTAAGGAAGGCAAGGGAAAGCAAAGAAAGGCAAGTGTAACGGAAGGAACGGCACGGCAAGGGGAAACAAGGCTAAGGCACGACAACGCACGCTAGGCAATGCACGGCAAGGCAAGGAAAGGGTAACGCATGTGAAAGCACGGTCAGGCGAGGCAAGGCTAAGGAAACCCAACGCAAGGCTAGGCAATGCACGGAAAGCAAGCAAGGAGTAATGGAATGCAAGGAAGGAAAGGGAAAGCAAGGGAAGGCAAGGGTAACGGAAGGAACGGCACGGCAAGGGGTAACAAGGCTAAGGCACGACAACACACGGCTAGGAAATGCACGGCAAGGCAAGGAAAGGGTAACGCAAGGCAAGGCACGGTGAGGCTAGGCAAGGTTAATGCACGACAACGCAAGGCTAGGCAATGCACGACAATGCAAGGAAAGCTTAAAGCAAAGGAAGGCACGGTCAGGCGAGATAAGGCTAAGGCACGAAAACGCAAGGCTAGGCAATGCAGGGAAGGGAAGCAAAGAGTAACGGAAGGTAAGCAAGGCAAGGAAAAGGAAGGAAAGGCCAGGGTAACGGAAGGAACGGCACGGCAAGGAGAAACAATTCTAAGGCACGACACCGAACGCTAGGCAATGAACGGCAAGGCAAGGAAAGGGTAGCGCATTTGAAAGCACGGTCAGGCGAGGCAACGCTAAGGCACGAAAACGCAAGGCTAGGCAATGCACGGAAAGCAAGCAAAGAGTAAGGGAACGCAAGGAAGGCAAGGGAAAGCAAGGGAAGGCAAGGGTAACGGAAGGAACGGCACGATAAGGGGTAACAAGGCTAAGGCACGGCAACGCAGGGCTAGGCAATGCACGGCAAGGCAAGGAAAGGGTAACGCAGGGGAAGGCACGGTCAGGTGAGGCAAGGATAAGGAACGCCAATGCAAGGCTAGGCAATGCACGGCAAGGCAAGGAAAGAGGAACGGAAGGAAAGGAAGGCAAGTCAAAGCCAGGAAAGGCAAGTGTAACAAAAGGCACGCCACGGCAAGGGGAAACAAGGCTAAGGCACGACAACGCACGGCTAGGCAATGCACGGCAAGGCAAAGAAAGGGTAACGCAAGGCAAGGCACGGTGAGGCTAGGCAAGGCTAATGCAGGACAACGCAAGGCTAGGCAATGCACGACAATGCAAGGAAAGCTTAAAGCAAAGGAAGGCACGGTCAGGCGAGATAAGGCTAAGGCACGACAACGCAAGTCTAGGCAATGCAGGGAAGGGAAGCAAAGAGTAACGGAAGGTAAGCAAGGCAAGGAAAAGCAAGGAAAGGCAAGGGTAACGGATGGAATTGCACGGCAAGGGGAAACAAGGCTAAGGCACGGCAACGCAGGCTGGGTAATGCACGGCAAGGCAAGGAAAGGGTAACGCATGGGAAAGCACGGTCAGGCGAGGCAAGGCTAAGGCACGACAACGCAAGGCTAGGCAATGCACGGAAGGCAAGCAAAGAGTAACGGAAGTTAAGGAAGGCAAGGGAAAGCAAAGAAAGGCAAGTGTAACGGAAGGAACTGCACGGCAAGGGGAAACAAGGCTAAGGCACGACAACGCACGGCTAGGCAATGCACGGCAAGGCAAGCAAAGGGTAACGCAAGGCAATGCACGGTGAGGCTAGACAAGGCTAATGCACGAAAACGCAAGGCTAGGCAATGCACGACAATGCAAGGAAAGCTTAAAGCAAAGGAAGGCAAGGTCAGGCGAGATAAGGCAAAGGCATGACAACGCAAGGCTAGGCAATTCAGGGAAGGCAAGCAAAGAGTAACGGAAGGTAAGGAAGGCAAGGAAAAGCAAGGAAAGGCAAGTGTAACGGAAGGAACGGCAGGGCAAGGGGGAACAAGTCTAAGGCACGACACCGAACCCTAGGCAATGAACGGCAAGGCAAGGAAAGGGTAACGCATGGGAAAGCACGGTCAGGCGAGTTAAGGCTAAGGCACGACAACGCAAGGCTAGGCAATGCACGGAAGGCAAGCAAAGAGTAACGGAAGGTAAGGAAGGCAAGGGAAAGCAAGGAAAGGCAAGTGTAACGGAAGGAACGGCACGGCAAGGGGAAACAAGGCTAAGGCACGACAACGCACGTTAGGCAATGCACGGCAAGGCAAGGAAAGGGTAACGCATGGGAAAGCACGGTCAGGCGAGGCAAGGCTAAGGCATGACAACGCAAGGCTAGGCAATGCACGGAAAGCAAGCAAAGAGTAACGGAACGCAAGGAAGGCAAGGGAAAGCAAGGGAAGGCAAGGGTAACGGAAGGAACGGCACGGCAAGGGGTAAGAAGGCTAAGGCACGACAACGCAGGGCTAGGCAATGCACGGCAAGGCCAGGAAAGGGTAACGCAGGGGAAGGCACGGTCAGGTGAGGCAAGGATAAGGCACGACAATGCAAGGCTAGGCAATGCACGGCAAGGCAAGTAAAGAGTAACGGAAGGAAAGGAAGGCAAGGCAAAGCCAGGCAATGCAAGTGTAACAAAAGGCACGCCACGGCAAGGGGAATCAAGGCTAAGGCACGACAACGCACGGCTAGGCAATGCACGGCATGGCAAGGAAAGGGTAACGCAAGGCAAGGCACGGTGAGGCTAGGCAAGGCTAATGCACTACAACGCAAGGCTAGGCAATGCACGACAATGCAAGGAAAGCTTAAAGCAAAGGAAGGCACGGTCAGGCGAGATAAGGCTAAGGCACGACAACGCAAGGCTACGCAATGCACGGAAGGCAAGCAAAGAGTAACGGAAGGTAAGGAAGGCAAGGGAAAGCAAAGAAAGGCAAGTGTAACGGAAGGAACGGCACGGCAAGGGGAAACAAGGCTAAGGCATGACAACGCACGCTAGGCAATGCACGGCAAGGCAAGGAAAGGGTAACGCATGGGAAAGCAAGGTCAGGCGAGGCAAGCTTAAGGCATGACAACGCAAGGCTAGGCAATGCACGGAAAGCAAGCAAAGAGTAACGGAACGCAAGGAAGGTAAGGGAAAGCAAGGGAAGGCAAGGGTAACGGAAGGAACGGCACGGCAAGGGGTAACAAGGGTAAGGCACGACAACGCAGGGCTAGGCAATGCACGGCAAGGCAAGGAAAGAGTAACGGAAGGAAAGGAAGGCAAGGCAAAGCCAGGCAAGGCAAGTGTAACAAAAGGCACGCAACGGCAAGGGGTAACAAGGCTAAGGCACGACAACACACGGCTAGGAAATGCACGGCAAGGCAAGGAAAGGGTAACGCAAGGCAAGGCACGGTGAGGCTAGGCAAGGTTAATGCACGACAACGCAAGGCTAGGCAATGCAAGACAATGCAAGGAAAGCTTAAAGCAAAGGAAGACACGGTCAGGCGAGATAAGGCTAAGGCACGACAACGCAAGGCTAGGCAATTCAGGGAAGGCAAGCAAAGAGTAACGGAAGGTAAGCAAGGCAAGGAAAAGGAAGGAAAGGCCAGGGTAACGGAAGGAACGGCACTGCAAGGGGAAACAAGTCTAAGGCACGACACCGAACGCTAGGCAATGAACGGCAAGGCAAGGAAAGGGTAACGCATTTGAAAGCACGGTCAGGCGAGGCAACGCTAAGGCACGACAACGCAAGGCTAGGCAATGCACGGAAGGCAAGCAAAGAGTAACGGAAGGTAAGGAAGGCAAGGGAAAGGAAGGAAAGGCAAGTGTAACGGAAGGAACGGCACGGCAAGGGGAAACAAGGCTAAGGCACGACAACGCACGGCTAGGCAATGCACGGAAAGGCAAGGAAAGGGTAACGCATGGGAAAGCACGGTCAGGCGATGCAAGGCTAAGGCATGACAACGCAAGGCTAGGCAATGCACGGAAAGCAAGCAAAGAGTAACGGAACGCAAGGAAGGCAAGGGAAAGCAAGGGAAGGCAAGGGTAACGGAAGGAACGGCACGGTAAGGGGTAACAAGTGTAAGGCACGGCAACGCAGGGCTAGGCAATGCACGGCAAGGCAAGGAAAGGGTAACGCAGGGGAAGGCACGGTCAGGTGAGGCAAGGATAAGGCACGACAATGCAAGGCTAGGCAATGCACGGCAAGGCAAGGAAAGAGTAACGGAAGGAAAGGAAGGCAAGTCAAAGCCAGGAAAGGCAAGTGTAACAAAAGGCACGCCACGGCAAGGGGAAACAAGGCTAAGGCACGACAACGCACGGCTAGGCAATGCACGGCAAGGCAAGGAAAGGGTAACGCAAGGCAAGGCACGGTGAGGCTAGGCAAGGCTAATGCACGACAACGCAAGGCTAGGCAATGCACCACAATGCAAGGAAAGCTTAAAGCAAAGGAAGGCACGGTCAGGCGAGATAAGGCTAAGGCACGACAACGCAAGGCTAGGCAATGCACGGAAGGCAAGCAAAGAGTAACGGAAGGTAAGGAAGGCAAGGGAAAGCAAGGAAAGGCAAGTGTAACGGAAGGAACGGCACGGCAAGGGGAAACAAGGCTAAGGCACGACAACGCACGCTAGGCAATGCACGGCAAGGCAAGGAAAGGGTAACGCATGGGAAAGCACGGTCAGGCGAGGCAAGCCTAAGGCATGACAACGCAAGGCTAAGCAATGCACGGAAAGCAAGCAAAGAGTAACGGAACGCAAGGAAGGCAAGGGAAAGCAAGGGAAGGCAAGGGTAACGGAAGGAACGGCACGGCAAGGGGAAACAAGGCTAAGGCACGACAACGCACGCTAGGCAATGCACGGCAAGGCAAGGAAAGGGTAACGCATGGGAAAGCACGGTCAGGCGAGGCAAGCCTAAGGCATGACAACGCAAGGCTAAGCAATGCACGGAAAGCAAGCAAAGTGTAAAGGAACGCAAGGAAGGCAAGGGAAAGCAAGGGAAGGCAAGGGTAACGGAAGGAACGGCACGGCAAGGGGTAACAAGGCTAAGGCACGACAACGCAGGGCTAGGCAATGCACGGCAAGGCAAGGAAAGAGTAACGGAAGGAACGGAAGGCAAGGCAAAGCCAGGCACGGCAAGTGTAACAAAAGGCACGCAACGGCAAGGGGAAACAAGGCTAAGGCACGACAACACACGGCTAGGAAATGCACGGCAAGGCAAGGAAAGGGTAACGCAAGGCAAGGCACGGTGAGACTAGGCAAGGCTAATGCACGACAACGCTAGGCTAGGCAATGCACGACAATGCAAGTAAAGCTTAAAGCAAAGGAAGGCACGGTCAGAAGAGATAAGGCTAAGGCACGACAACGCAAGGCTAGGCAATGCAGCGAAGGGAAGCAAAGAGTAACGGAAGGTAAGCAAGGCAAGGAAAAGCAAGGAAAGGCAAGGGTAACGGAAGGAACGGCACGGCAAGGGGAAACAAGGCTAAGGCACGACAACGCACGGCTAGGCAATGCACGGAAAGGCAAGGAAAGGGTAACTCATGGGAAAGCACGGTCAGGCGATGCAAGGCTAAGGCATGACAACGCAAGGCTAGGCAATGCACGGAAAGCAAGCAAAGAGTAACGGAACGCAAGGAAGGCAAGGGAAAGCAAGGGAAGGCAAGGGTAACGGAAGGAACGGCACGGTAAGGGGTAACAAGGCTAAGGCACGGCAACGCAGGGCTAGGCAATGCACGGCAAGGCAAGGAAAGGGTAACGCAGGGGAAGGCACGGTCAGGTGAGGCAAAGATAAGGCACGACAATGCAAGGCTAGGCAATGCACGGCAAGGCAAGGAAAGAGTAACGGAAGGAAAGGAAGGCAAGTCAAAGCCAGGAAAGGCAAGTGTAACAAAAGGCACGCCACGGCAAGGGGAAACAAGGCTAAGGCACGACAACGCACGGCTAGGCAATGCACGGCAAGGCAAGGAAAGGGTAACGCAAGGCAAGGCACGGTGAGGCTAGGCAAGGCTAATGCACGACAACGCAAGGCTAGGCAATGCACCACAATGCAAGGAAAGCTTAAAGCAAAGGAAGGCACGGTCAGGCGAGATAAGGCTAAGGCACGATAACGCAAGGCTAGGCAATGCAGCGAAGGGAAGCAAAGAGTAACGGAAGGTAAGCAAGGCAAGGAAAAGCAAGGAAAGGCAAGGGTAACGGAAGGAATTGCACGGCAAGGGGAAACAAGGCTAAGGCACGGCAACGCAGGCTGGGCAATGCACGGCAAGGCAAGGAAAGGGTAACGCATGGGAAAGCACGTTCAGGCGAGGCAAGGCTAAGGCACGACAACGCAAGGCTAGGCAATGCACGGAAGGCAAGCAAAGAGTAACGGAAGGTAAGGAAGGCAAGGGAAAGCAAAGAAAGGCAAGTGCAACGGAAGGAACTGCACGGCAAGGGGAAACAAGGCTAAGGCACGACAACGCACGGCTAGGCAATGCACGGCAAGGCAAGCAAAGGGTAACGCAAGGGAATGCACGGTGAGGCCAGACAAGGCTAATGCACGAAAACGCAAGGCTAGGCAATGCACGACAATGCAAGGAAAGCTTAAAGCAAAGGAAGGCAAGGTCAGGCGAGATAAGGCAAAGGCACGACAACGCAAGGCTAGGCAATTCAGGGAAGGCAAGCAAAGAGTAACGGAAGGTCAGGAAGGCAAGGAAAAGCAAGGAAAGGCTAGGGTAACGGAAGGAACGGCACGGCAAGGGGGAACAAGTCTAAGGCACGACACCGAACGCTAGGCAATGAACGGCAAGGCAAGGAAAGGGTAACGGATGGGAAAGCACGGTCAGGCGAGGCAAGGCTAAGGCACGACAACGCAAGCCTAGGCAATGCACGGAAGGCAAGCAAAGAGTAACGGAAGGTAAGGAAGGCAAGGGAAAGCAAGGAAAGGCAAGTGTAACGGAAGGAACGGCACGGCAAGGGGAAACAAGGCTAAGGCACGACAACGCACGCTAGGCAATGCACGGCAAGGCAAGGAAAGGGTAACGCATGGGAAAGCACGGTCAGGAGAGGCAAGGCTAAGGCATGACAACGCAAGGCTAGGCAATGCACGGAAAGCAAGCAAAGAGTAACGGAACGCAAGGAAGTCAAGGGAAAGCAAGGGAAGGCAAGGGTAACGGAAGGAACGGCACGCCAATGGGTAAGAAGGCTAAGGCACGACAACGCAGTGTTAGGCAATGCACGGCAAGGGAAGGAAAGGGTAACGCAGGGGAAGGCACGGTCAGGTGAGGCAAGGATAAGGCACGACAATGCAAGGCTAGGCAATGCACGGCAAGGCAAGGAAAGAGTAACGGAAGGAAAGGAAGGCAAGGCAAACCCAGGCAAGGCAAGTGTAACAAAAGGCACGCCACGGCAAGGGGAATCAAGTCTAAGGCACGACAACGCACGGCTAGGCAAAGCACGGCAAGGCAAGGAAAGGGTAACGCAAGGCAAGGCACGGTGAGGCTAGGCAAGGCTAATGCACGACAACGCAAGGCTAGGCAATGCACGACAATGCAAGGAAAGCTTAAAGCAAAGGAAGGCACGGTCAGGCGAGATAAGGCTAAGGCACGACCACGCAAGGCTAGGCAATGCACGGAAGGCAAGCAAAGAGTAACGGAAGGTAAGGAAGGCAAGGGAAAGCAAAGAAAGGCAAGTGTAACGGAAGGAACGGCACCGCAAGGGGAAACAAGGCTATGGCACGACAACGCACGCTAGGCAAAGCACGGCAAGGCAAGGAAAGGGTAACGCATGGGAAAGCACGGTCAGGCGAGGCAAGCCTAAGGCATGACAACGCAAGGCTAGGCAATGCACGGAAAGCAAGCAAAGAGTAACGGAACGCAAGGAAGGCAAGGGAAAGCAAGGGAAGGCAAGGGTAACGGAAGGAACGGCACGGCAAGGGGTAACAAGGCTAAGGCACGACAACGCAGGGCTAGGCAATGCACGGCAAGGCAAGGAAAGAGTAACGGAAGGAAAGGAAGGCAAGGCAAAGCCAGGCAAGGCAAGTGTAACAAAAGGCACGCAACTGCAAGGGGAAACAAGGCTAAGGCACGACAACACACGGCTAGGAAATGCACGGCAAGGCAAGGAAAGGGTAACGCAAGGCAAGGCACGGTGAGGCTAGGAAAGGCTAATGCACGACAACGCAAGGCTAGGCAATGCACGACAATGCAAGTAAAGCTTAAAGCAAAGGAAGGCACGGTCAGGCGAAATAAGGCTAAGGCACGACAACGCAAGGCTAGGCAATGCAGGGAAGGCAAGCAAAGAGTAACGGAAGGTAAGGAAGGCAAGGGAAAGCAAGGAAAGGCAATGGTAACGGAAGGAACGGCACGGCAAGGGGAAACAAGTCTAAGGCACGACAACGCACGCTAGGCAATGCACGGCAAGGCAAGGAAAGGGTAACGCATGGGAAAGCACGGTCAGGGGAGGCAAGGCTAAGGCACGACAACGCAAGGCTTGGCAATGCACGGAAGGCAAGCAAAGAGTAACGGAATGTAAGGAAGGCAAGGGAAAGCAAAGAAAGGCAAGTGTAACGGAAGGAACGGCACGGCAAGGGGAAACAAGGCTAAGGCACGACAACGCACGCTAGGCAATGCACGGCAAGGCAAGGAAAGGGTAACGCATGGGAAAGCACGGTCAGGCGAGGCAAGGCTAAGGAAACCCAACGCAAGGCTAGGCAATGCACGGAAAGCAAGCAAGGAGTAATGGAATGCAAGGAAGGAAACGGAAAGCAAGGGAAGGCAAGGGTAACGGAAGGAACGGCACGGCAAGGGGTAACAAGGCTAAGGCACGACAACACACGGCTAGGAAATGCACGGCAAGGCAAGGAAAGGGTAACGCAAGGCAAGGCACGGTGAGGCTAGGCAAGGTGAATGCACGACAACGCAAGGCTAGGCAATGCACGACAATGCAAGGAAAGCTTAAAGCAAAGGAAGGCACGGTCAGGCGAGATAAGGCTAAGGCACGACAACGCAAGGCTAGGCAATGCAGGGAAGGGAAGCAAAGAGTAACGGAAGGTAAGCAAGGCAAGGAAAAGCAAGGAAAGGCAAGGGTAACGGAAGGAATTGCACGGCAAGGGGAAACAAGGCTAAGGCACGGCAACGCAGGCTGGGTAATGCACGGCAAGGCAAGGAAAGGGTAACGCATGGGAAAGCACGTTCAGGCGAGGCAAGGCTAAGGCACGACAACGCAAGGCTAGGCAATGCACGGAAGGCAAGCAAAGAGTAACGGAAGTTAAGGAAGGCAAGGGAAAGCAAAGAAAGGCAAGTGTAACGGAAGGAACTGCACGGCAAGGGGAAACAAGGCTAAGGCACGACAACGCACGGCTAGGCAATGCACGGCAAGGCAAGCAAAGGGTAACGCAAGGCAATGCACGGTGAGGCTAGACAAGGCTAATGCACGAAAACGCAAGGCTAGGCAATGCACGACAATGCAAGGAAAGCTTAAAGCAAAGGAAGGCAAGGTCAGGCGAGATAAGGCAAAGGCACGACAACGCAAGGCTAGGCAATTCAGGGAAGGCAAGCAAAGAGTAACGGAAGGTAAGGAAGGCAAGGGAAAGCAAGGGAAGGCAAGGGTAACGGAAGGAACGGCACGGCAAGGGGTAACAAGGCTAAGGCACGACAACGCAGGGCTAGGCAATGCACGGCAAGGCAAGGAAAGAGTAACGGAAGGAAAGGAAGGCAAGGCAAAGCCAGGCAAGGCAAGTGTAACAAAAGGCACGCAACTGCAAGGGGAAACAAGGCTAAGGCACGACAACACACGGCTAGGAAATGCACGGCAAGGCAAGGAAAGGGTAACGCAAGGCAAGGCACGGTGAGGCTAGGCAAGGTTAATGCACGACAACGCAAGGCTAGGCAATGCACGACAATGCAAGGAAAGCTTAAAGCAAAGGAAGGCACGGTCAGGCGAGATAAGGCTAAGGCACGACAACGCAAGGCTAGGCAATGCAGGGAAGGGAAGCAAAGAGTAACGGAAGGTAAGCAAGGCAAGGAAAAGCAAGGAAAGGCAAGGGTAACGGAAGGAATTGCACGGCAAGGGGAAACAAGGCTAAGGCACGGCAACGCAGGCTAGGCAATGCACGGCAAGGCAAGGAAAGGTTAACGCATGGGAAAGCACGGTCAGGCGAGGCAAGGCTAAGGCACGACAACGCAAGGCTAGGCAATGCACGGAAGGCAAGCAAAGAGTAACGGAAGTTAAGGAAGGCAAGGGAAAGCAAAGAAAGGCAAGTGTAACGGAAGGAACTGCACGGCAAGGGGAAACAAGGCTAAGGCACGATAACGCACGGCTAGGCAATGCACGGCAAGGCAAGCAAAGGGTAACGCAAGGCAATGCACGGTGAGGCTAGACAAGGCTAATGCACGAAAACGCAAGGCTAGGCAATGCACGACAATGCAAGGAAAGCTTAAAGCAAAGGAAGGCAAGGTCAGGCGAGATAAGGCAAAGGCACGACAACGCAAGGCTAGGCAATTCAGGGAAGGCAAGCAAAGAGTAACGGAAGGTAAGGAAGGCAAGGGAAAGCAAGGGAAGGCAAGGGTAACGGAAGGAACGGCAAGGCAAGGGGTAACAAGGCTAAGGCACGACAACGCACGGCTAGGCAATGCACGGCAAGGCAAGCAAAGAGTAACGGAAGGAAAGGAAGGCAAGGCAAAGCCAGGCAAGGCAAGTGTAACAAAAGGCACGCAACTGCAAGGGGAAACAAGGCTAAGGCACGACAACACACGGCTAGGAAATGCACGGCAAGGCAAGGAAAGGGTAACGCAAGGCAAGGCACGGTGAGGCTAGGCAAGGCTAATGCACGACAACGTAAGGCTAGGCAATGCACGACAATGCAAGTAAAGCTTAAAGCAAAGGAAGGCACGGTCAGGCGAGATAAGGCTAAGGCACGACAACGCAAGGCTAGGCAATGCAGGGAAGGCAAGCAAAGAGTAACGGAAGGTAAGGAAGGCAAGGGAAAGCAAGGAAAGGCAATGGTAACGGAAGGAACGGCAGGGCAAGGGGAAACAAGTCTAAGGCACGACAACGCACGCTAGGCAATGCACGGCAAGGCAAGGAAAGGGTAACGCATGGGAAAGCACGGTCAGGGGAGGCAAGGCTAAGGCACGACAACGCAAGGCTTGGCAATGCACGGAAGGCAAGCAAAGAGTAACGGAATGTAAGGAAGGCAAGGGAAAGCAAAGAAAGGCAAGTGTAACGGAAGGAACGGCACGGCAAGGGGAAACAAGGCTAAGGCACGACAACGCACGCTAGGCAATGCACGGCAAGGCAAGGAAAGGGTAACGCATGGGAAAGCACGGTCAGGCGAGGCAATGCTAAGGAAACCCAACGCAAGGCTAGGCAATGCACGGAAAGCAAGCAAGGAGTAATGGAATGCAAGGAAGGAAAGGGAAAGCAAGGGAAGGCAAGGGTAACGGAAGGAACGGCACGGCAAGGGGTAACAAGGCTAAGGCACGACAACACACGGCTAGGAAATGCACGGCAAGGCAAGGAAAGGGTAACGCAAGGCAAGGCACGGTGAGGCTAGGCAAGGTTAATGCACGACAACGCAAGGCTAGGCAATGCACGACAATGCAAGGAAAGCTTAAAGCAAAGGAAGGCACGGTCAGGCGAGATAAGGCTAAGGCACGACAACGCAAGGCTAGGCAATGCAGGGAAGGGAAGCAAAGAGTAACGGAAGGTAAGCAAGGCAAGGAAAAGGAAGGAAAGGCCAGGGTAACGGAAGGAACGGCACGGCAAGGAGAAACAATTCTAAGGCACGACACCGAACGCTAGGCAATGAACGGCAAGGCAAGGAAAGGGTAGCGCATTTGAAAGCACGGTCAGGCGAGGCAACGCTAAGGCACTAAAACGCAAGGCTAGGCAATGCACGGAAAGCAAGCAAAGAGTAAGGGACCGCAAGGAAGGCAAGGGAAAGCAAGGGAAGGCAAGGGTAAGGGAAGGAACGGCACGATAAGGGGTAACAAGGCTAAGGCACGGCAACGCAGGGCTAGGCAATGCACGGCAAGGCAAGGAAAGGGTAACGCAGGGGAAGGCACGGTCAGGTGAGGCAAGGATAAGGAACGCCAATGCAAGGCTAGGCAATGCACGGCAAGGCAAGGAAAGAGGAACGGAAGGAAAGGAAGGCAAGTCAAAGCCAGGAAAGGCAAGTGTAACAAAAGGCACGCCACGGCAAGGGGAAACAAGGCTAAGGCACGACAACGCACGGCTAGGCAATGCACGGCAAGGCAAGCAAAGGGTAACGCAAGGCAATGCACGGTGAGGCTAGACAAGGCTAATGCACGAAAACGCAACGCTAGGCAATGCACGACAATGCAAGGAAAGCTTAAAGCAAAGGAAGGCAAGGTCAGGCGAGATAAGGCAAAGGCACGACAACGCAAGGCTAGGCAATTCAGGGAAGGCAAGCAAAGAGTAACGGAAGGTAAGGAAGGCAAGGAAAAGCAAGGAAAGGCAAGGGTAACGGAAGGAACGGCAGGGCAAGGGGGAACAAGTGTAAGGCACGACACCGAACCCTAGGCAATGAACGGCAAGGCAAGGAAAGGGTAACGCATGGGAAAGCACGGTCAGGCGAGTCAAGGCTAAGGCACGACAACGCAAGGCTAGGCAATGCACGGAAGGCAAGCAAAGAGTAACGGAAGGTAAGGAAGGCAAGGGAAAGCAAGGAAAGGCAAGTGTAACGGAAGGGACGGCACGGCAAGGGGTAACAAGGCTAAGGCACGACAACGCAGGGCTAGGCAATGCACGGCAAGGCAAGGAAAGGGTAACGCATGGGAAAGCACGGTCAGGCGAGGCAAGGCTAAGGCATGACAACGCAAGGCTAGGCAATGCACGGAAAGCAAGCAAAGAGTAACGGAACGCAAGGAAGGCAAGGGAAAGCAAGGGAAGGCAAGGGTAACGGAAGGAACGGCACGGCAAGGGGTAAGAAGGCTAAGGCACGACAACGCAGGGCTAGGCAATGCACGGCAAGGCCAGGAAAGGGTAACGCAGGGGAAGGCACGGTCAGGTGAGGCAAGGATAAGGCACGACAATGCAAGGCTAGGCAATGCACGGCAAGGCAAGTAAAGAGTAACGGAAGGAAAGGAAGGCAAGGCAAAGCCAGGCAATGCAAGTGTAACAAAAGGCACGCCACGGCAAGGGGAATCAAGGCTAAGGCACGACAACGCACGGCTAGGCAATGCACGGCATGGCAAGGAAAGGGTAACGCAAGGCAAGGCACGGTGAGGCTAGGCAAGGCTAATGCACTACAACGCAAGGCTAGGCAATGCACGACAATGCAAGGAAAGCTTAAAGCAAAGGAAGGCACGGTCAGGCGAGATAAGGCTAAGGCACGACAACGCAAGGCTACGCAATGCACGGAAGGCAAGCAAAGAGTAACGGAAGGTAAGGAAGGCAAGGGAAAGCAAAGAAAGGCAAGTGTAACGGAAGGAACGGCACGGCAAGGGGAAACAAGGCTAAGGCATGACAACGCACGCTAGGCAATGCACGGCAAGGCAAGGAAAGGGTAACGCATGGGAAAGCACGGTCAGGCGAGGCAAGCCTAAGGCATGACAACGCAAGGCTAGGCAAGGCACGGAAAGCAAGCAAAGAGTAACGGAACGCAAGGAAGGTAAGGGAAAGCAAGGGAAGGCAAGGGTAACGGAAGGAACGGCACGGCAAGGGGTAACAAGGGTAAGGCACGACAACGCAGGGCTAGGCAATGCACGGCAAGGCAAGGAAAGAGTAACGGAAGGAAAGGAAGGCAAGGCAAAGCCAGGCAAGGCAAGTGTAACAAAAGGCACGCAACGGCAAGGGGAAACAAGGCTAAGGCACGAGAACGCACGGCTAGGAAATGCACGGCAAGGCAAGGAAAGGGTAACGCAAGGCAAGGCACGGTGAGGCTAGGCAAGGCTAATGCACGACAACGCAAGGCTAGGCAATGCACGACAATGCAAGTAAAGCTTAAAGCAAAGGAAGGCACGGTCAGGCGAGATAAGGCTAAGGCACGACAACGCAAGGCTAGGCAATGCACGGAAGGCAAGCAAAGAGTAACGGAAGGTAAGGAAGGCAAGGGAAAGCAAAGAAAGGCAAGTGTAACGGAAGGAACGACACGGCAAGGGGAAACAAGGCTAAGGCACGACAACGCACGCTAGGCAATGCACGGCAAGGCAAGGAAAGGGTAACGCATGGGAAAGCACGGTCAGGCGAGGCAAGGCTAAGGAAAGCCAACGCAAGGCTAGGCAATGCACGGAAAGCAAGCAAGGAGTAACGGAATGCAAGGAAGGAAAGGGAAAGCAAGGGAAGGCAAGGGTAACGGAAGGAACGGCACGGCAAGGGGAAACAAGGCTAAGGCTCGACAACGCACGCTAGGCAATGCACGGCAAGGCAAGGAAAGGGTAACGCAAGGCAAGGCACGGTGAGGCTAGGCAAGGTTAATGCACGACAACGCAAGGCTAGGCAATGCAAGACAATGCAAGGAAAGCTTAAAGCAAAGGAAGACACGGTCAGGCGAGATAAGGCTAAGGCACGACAACGCAAGGCTAGGCAATTCAGGGAAGGCAAGCAAAGAGTAACGGAAGGTAAGCAAGGCAAGGAAAAGGAAGGAAAGGCCAGGGTAACGGAAGGAACGGCACTGCAAGGGGAAACAAGTCTAAGGCACGACACCGAACGCTAGGCAATGAACGGCAAGGCAAGGAAAGGGTAACGCATTTGAAAGCACGGTCAGGCAAGGCAACGCTAAGGCACGACAACGCAAGGCTAGGCAATGCACGGAAGGCAAGCAAAGAGTAACGGAAGGTAAGGAAGGCAAGGGAAAGGAAGGAAAGGCAAGTGTAACGGAAGGAACGGCACGGCAAGGGGAAACAAGGCTAAGGCACGACAACGCACGGCTAGGCAATGCAGGGCAAGGCAAGGAAATGGTAACGCAAGGCAAGGCACGGTGAGGCTAGGCAAGGCTAATGCACGACAACGCAAGGCTAGGCAATGCACCACAATGCAAGGAAAGCTTAAAGCAAAGGAAGGCACGGTCAGGCGAGATAAGTCTAAGGCACGACAACGCAAGGCTAGGCAATGCAGGGAAGGGAAGCAAAGAGTAACGGAAGGTAAGCAAGGCAAGGAAAAGCAAGGAAAGGCAAGGGTAACGGAAGGAATTGCACGGCAAGGGGAAACAAGGCTAAGGCACGGCAACGCAGGCTGGGTAATGCACGGCAAGGCAAGGAAAGGGTAACGCATGGGAAAGCACGTTCAGGCGAGGCAAGGCTAAGGCACGACAACGCAAGGCTAGGCAATGCACGGAAGGCAAGCAAAGAGTAACGGAAGTTAAGGAAGGCAAGGGAAAGCAAAGAAAGGCAAGTGTAACGGAAGGAACTGCACGGCAAGGGGAAACAAGGCTAAGGCACGACAACGCACGGCTAGGCAATGCACGGCAAGGCAAGCAAAGGGTAACGCAAGGCAATGCACGGTGAGGCTAGACAAGGCTAATGCACGAAAACGCAAGGCTAGGCAATGCACGACAATGCAAGGAAAGCTTAAAGCAAAGGAAGGCAAGGTCAGGCGAGATAAGGCAAAGGCACGACAACGCAAGGCTAGGCAATTCAGGGAAGGCAAGCAAAGAGTAACGGAAGGTAAGGAAGGCAAGGAAAAGCAAGGAAAGGCAAGGGTAACGGAAGGAACGGCAGGGCAAGGGGGAACAAGTGTAAGGCACGACACCGAACCCTAGGCAATGAACGGCAAGGCAAGGAAAGGGTAACGCATGGGAAAGCACGGTCAGGCGAGTCAAGGCTAAGGCACGACAACGCAAGGCTAGGCAATGCACGGAAGGCAAGCAAAGAGTAACGGAACGCAAGGAAGGCAAGGGAAAGCAAGGGAAGGCAAGGGTAACGGAAGGAACGGCACGGCAAGGGGAAAGAAGGCTAAGGCACGACAACGCACGGCTAGGCAATGCACGGCAAGGCCAGGAAAGGGTAACGCAGGGGAAGGCACGGTCAGGTGAGGCAAGGATAAGGCACGACAATGCAAGGCTAGGCAATGCACGGCAAGGCAAGTAAAGAGTAACGGAAGGAAAGGAAGGCAAGGCAAAGCCAGGCAAGGCAAGTGTAACAAAAGGCACGCCACGGCAAGGGGAATCAAGGCTAAGGCACGACAACGCACGGCTAGGCAATGCACGGAAAGCAAGCAAAGAGTAACGGAACGCAAGGAAGGCAAGGGAAAGCAAGGGAAGGCAAGGGTAACGGAAGGAACGGCACGGCAAGGGGTAACAAGGCTAAGGCACGACAACGCAGGGCTAGGCAATGCACGGCAAGGCAAGGAAAGCTTAAAGCAAAGGAAGGCACGGTCAGGCGAGATAAGGCTAAGGCACGACAACGCAAGGCTACGCAATGCACGGAAGGCAAGCAAAGAGTAACGGAAGGTAAGGAAGGCAAGGGAAAGCAAAGAAAGGCAAGTGTAACGGAAGGAACGGCACGGCAAGGGGAAACAAGGCTAAGGCACGACAACGCACGCTAGGCAATGCACGGCAAGGCAAGGAAAGGGTAACGCATGGGAAAGCACGGTCAGGCGAGGCAAGGCTAAGGAAAGCCAACGCAAGGCTAGGCAATGCACGGAAAGCAAGCAAGGAGTAACGGAATGCAAGGAAGGAAAGGGAAAGCAAGGGAAGGCAAGGGTAACGGAAGGAACGGCACGGCAAGGGGAAACAAGGCTAAGGCTCGACAACGCACGCTAGGCAATGCACGGCAAGGCAAGGAAAGGGTAACGCAAGGCAAGGCACGGTGAGGCTAGGCAAGGTTAATGCACGACAACGCAAGGCTAGGCAATGCAAGACAATGCAAGGAAAGCTTAAAGCAAAGGAAGACACGGTCAGGCGAGATAAGGCTAAGGCACGACAACGCAAGGCTAGGCAATTCAGGGAAGGCAAGCAAAGAGTAACGGAAGGTAAGCAAGGCAAGGAAAAGGAAGGAAAGGCCAGGGTAACGGAAGGAACGGCACTGCAAGGGGAAACAAGTCTAAGGCACGACACCGAACGCTAGGCAATGAACGGCAAGGCAAGGAAAGGGTAACGCATTTGAAAGCACGGTCAGGCGAGGCAACGCTAAGGCACGACAACGCAGGGCTAGGCAATGCACGGCAAGGCAAGGAAAGAGTAACGGAAGGAAAGGAAGGCAAGGCAAAGCCAGGCAAGGCAAGTGTAACAAAAGGCACGCAACGGCAAGGGGAAACAAGGCTAAGGCACGACAACACACGGCTAGGAAATGCACGGCAAGGCAAGGAAAGGGTAACGCAAGGCAAGGCACGGTGAGGCTAGGCAAGGCTAATGCACGACAACGCAAGGCTAGGCAATGCACGACAATGCAAGTAAAGCTTAAAGCAAAGGAAGGCACGGTCAGGCGAGATAAGGCTAAGGCACGACAACGCAAGGCTAGGCAATGCACGGAAGGCAAGCAAAGAGTAACGGAAGGTAAGGAAGGCAAGGGAAAGCAAAGAAAGGCAAGTGTAACGGAAGGAACGGCACGGCAAGGGGAAATAAGGCTAAGGCACGACAACACACGCTAGGCAATGCACGGCAAGGCAAGGAAAGGGTAACGCATGGGAAAGCACGGTCAGGCGAGGCAAGGCTAAGGAAAGCCAACGCAAGGCTAGGCAATGCACGGAAAGCAAGCAAGGAGTAACGAAATGCAAGGAAGGAAAGGGAAAGCAAGGGAAGGCAAGGGTAACGGAAGGAACGGCACGGCAAGGGGAAACAAGGCTAAGGCACGACAACGCACGGCTAGGCAATGCATGGCAAGGCAAAGAAAGGGTAACGCAAGGCAAGGCACGGTGAGGCTAGGCAAGGCTAATGCACGACAACGCAAGGTTAGGCAATGCACGACAATGCAAGGAAAGCTTAAAGCAAAGGAAGGCACGGTCAGGCGAGATAAGGCTAAGGCACGACAACGCAAGGCTAGGCAATGCAGGGAAGGGAAGCAAAGAGTAACGGAAGGTAAGCAAGGCAAGGAAAAGCAAGGAAAGGCAAGGGTAACGGAAGGAATTGCACGGCAAGGGGAAACAAGGCTAAGGCACGGCAACGCAGGCTGGGTAATGCACGGCAAGGCAAGGAAAGGGTAACGCATGGGAAAGCACGTTCAGGCGAGGCAAGGCTAAGGCACGACAACGCAAGGCTAGGCAATGCACGGAAGGCAAGCAAAGAGTAACGGAAGTTAAGGAAGGCAAGGGAAAGCAAAGAAAGGCAAGTGTAACGGAAGGAACTGCACGGCAAGGGGAAACAAGGCTAAGGCACGACAACGCACGGCTAGGCAATGCACGGCAAGGCAAGCAAAGGGTAACGCAAGGCAATGCACGGTGAGGCTAGACAAGGCTAATGCACGAAAACGCAAGGCTAGGCAATGCACGACAATGCAAGGAAAGCTTAAAGCAAAGGAAGGCAAGGTCAGGCGAGATAAGGCAAAGGCACGACAACGCAAGGCTAGGCAATTCAGGGAAGGCAAGCAAAGAGTAACGGAAGGTAAGGAAGGCAAGGAAAAGCAAGGAAAGGCAAGGGTAACGGAAGGAACGGCAGGGCAAGGGGGAACAAGTGTAAGGCACGACACCGAACCCTAGGCAATGAACGGCAAGGCAAGGAAAGGGTAACGCATGGGAAAGCACGGTCAGGCGAGGCAAGGCTAAGGCATGACAACGCAAGGCTAGGCAATGCACGGAAAGCAAGCAAAGAGTAACGGAACGCAAGGAAGGCAAGGGAAAGCAAGGGAAGGCAAGGGTAACGGAAGGAACGGCACGGCAAGGGGTAAGAAGGCTAAGGCACGACAACGCAGGGCTAGGCAATGCACGGCAAGGCCAGGAAAGGGTAACGCAGGGGAAGGCACGGTCAGGTGAGGCAAGGATAAGGCACGACAATGCAAGGCTAGGCAATGCACGGCAAGGCAAGTAAAGAGTAACGGAAGGAAAGGAAGGCAAGGCAAAGCCAGGCAATGCAAGTGTAACAAAAGGCACGCCACGGCAAGGGGAATCAAGGCTAAGGCACGACAACGCACGGCTAGGCAATGCACGGCATGGCAAGGAAAGGGTAACGCAAGGCAAGGCACGGTGAGGCTAGGCAAGGCTAATGCACTACAACGCAAGGCTAGGCAATGCACGACAATGCAAGGAAAGCTTAAAGCAAAGGAAGGCACGGTCAGGCGAGATAAGGCTAAGGCACGACAACGCAAGGCTACGCAATGCACGGAAGGCAAGCAAAGAGTAACGGAAGGTAAGGAAGGCAAGGGAAAGCAAAGAAAGGCAAGTGTAACGGAAGGAACGGCACGGCAAGGGGAAACAAGGCTAAGGCATGACAACGCACGCTAGGCAATGCACGGCAAGGCAAGGAAAGGGTAACGCATGGGAAAGCACGGTCAGGCGAGGCAAGCCTAAGGCATGACAACGCAAGGCTAGGCAAGGCACGGAAAGCAAGCAAAGAGTAACGGAACGCAAGGAAGGTAAGGGAAAGCAAGGGAAGGCAAGGGTAACGGAAGGAACGGCACGGCAAGGGGTAACAAGGGTAAGGCACGACAACGCAGGGCTAGGCAATGCACGGCAAGGCAAGGAAAGAGTAACGGAAGGAAAGGAAGGCAAGGCAAAGCCAGGCAAGGCAAGTGTAACAAAAGGCACGCAACGGCAAGGGGAAACAAGGCTAAGGCACGAGAACGCACGGCTAGGAAATGCACGGCAAGGCAAGGAAAGGGTAACGCAAGGCAAGGCACGGTGAGGCTAGGCAAGGCTAATGCACGACAACGCAAGGCTAGGCAATGCACGACAATGCAAGTAAAGCTTAAAGCAAAGGAAGGCACGGTCAGGCGAGATAAGGCTAAGGCACGACAACGCAAGGCTAGGCAATGCACGGAAGGCAAGCAAAGAGTAACGGAAGGTAAGGAAGGCAAGGGAAAGCAAAGAAAGGCAAGTGTAACGGAAGGAACGACACGGCAAGGGGAAACAAGGCTAAGGCACGACAACGCACGCTAGGCAATGCACGGCAAGGCAAGGAAAGGGTAACGCATGGGAAAGCACGGTCAGGCGAGGCAAGGCTAAGGAAAGCCAACGCAAGGCTAGGCAATGCACGGAAAGCAAGCAAGGAGTAACGGAATGCAAGGAAGGAAAGGGAAAGCAAGGGAAGGCAAGGGTAACGGAAGGAACGGCACGGCAAGGGGAAACAAGGCTAAGGCTCGACAACGCACGCTAGGCAATGCACGGCAAGGCAAGGAAAGGGTAACGCAAGGCAAGGCACGGTGAGGCTAGGCAAGGTTAATGCACGACAACGCAAGGCTAGGCAATGCAAGACAATGCAAGGAAAGCTTAAAGCAAAGGAAGACACGGTCAGGCGAGATAAGGCTAAGGCACGACAACGCAAGGCTAGGCAATTCAGGGAAGGCAAGCAAAGAGTAACGGAAGGTAAGCAAGGCAAGGAAAAGGAAGGAAAGGCCAGGGTAACGGAAGGAACGGCACTGCAAGGGGAAACAAGTCTAAGGCACGACACCGAACGCTAGGCAATGAACGGCAAGGCAAGGAAAGGGTAACGCATTTGAAAGCACGGTCAGGCGAGGCAACGCTAAGGCACGACAACGCAAGGCTAGGCAATGCACGGAAGGCAAGCAAAGAGTAACGGAAGGTAAGGAAGGCAAGGGAAAGGAAGGAAAGGCAAGTGTAACGGAAGGAACGGCACGGCAAGGGGAAACAAGGCTAAGGCACGACAACGCACGGCTAGGCAATGCACGGAAAGGCAAGGAAAGGGTAACGCATGGGAAAGCACGGTCAGGCGATGCAAGGCTAAGGCATGACAACGCAAGGCTAGGCAATGCACGGAAAGTAAGCAAAGAGTAACGGAACGCAAGGAAGGCAAGGGAAAGCAAGGGAAGGCAAGGGTAACGGAAGGAACGGCACGGTAAGGGGTAACAAGTGTAAGGCACGGCAACGCAGGGCTAGGCAATGCACGGCAAGGCAAGGAAAGGGTAACGCAGGGGAAGGCACGGTCAGGTGAGGCAAGGATAAGGCACGACAATGCAAGGCTAGGCAATGCACGGCAAGGCAAGGAAAGAGTAACGGAAGGAAAGGAAGGCAAGTCAAAGCCAGGAAAGGCAAGTGTAACAAAAGGCACGCCACGGCAAGGGGAAACAAGGCTAAGGCACGACAACGCACGGCTAGGCAATGCACGGCAAGGCAAGGAAAGGGTAACGCAAGGCAAGGCACGGTGAGGCTAGGCAAGGCTAATGCACGACAACGCAAGGCTAGGCAATGCACCACAATGCAAGGAAAGCTTAAAGCAAAGGAAGGCACGGTCAGGCGAGATAAGTCTAAGGCACGACAACGCAAGGCTAGGCAATGCAGGGAAGGGAAGCAAAGAGTAACGGAAGGTAAGCAAGGCAAGGAAAAGCAAGGAAAGGCAAGGGTAACGGAAGGAATTGCACGGCAAGGGGAAACAAGGCTAAGGCACGGCAACGCAGGCTGGGTAATGCACGGCAAGGCAAGGAAAGGGTAACGCATGGGAAAGCACGTTCAGGCGAGGCAAGGCTAAGGCACGACAACGCAAGGCTAGGCAATGCACGGAAGGCAAGCAAAGAGTAACGGAAGTTAAGGAAGGCAAGGGAAAGCAAAGAAAGGCAAGTGTAACGGAAGGAACTGCACGGCAAGGGGAAACAAGGCTAAGGCACGACAACGCACGGCTAGGCAATGCACGGCAAGGCAAGCAAAGGGTAACGCAAGGCAATGCACGGTGAGGCTAGACAAGGCTAATGCACGAAAACGCAAGGCTAGGCAATGCACGACAATGCAAGGAAAGCTTAAAGCAAAGGAAGGCAAGGTCAGGCGAGATAAGGCAAAGGCACGACAACGCAAGGCTAGGCAATTCAGGGAAGGCAAGCAAAGAGTAACGGAAGGTAAGGAAGGCAAGGAAAAGCAAGGAAAGGCAAGGGTAACGGAAGGAACGGCAGGGCAAGGGGGAACAAGTCTAAGGCACGACACCGAACCCTAGGCAATGAACGGCAAGGCAAGGAAAGGGTAACGCATGGGAAAGCACGGTCAGGCGAGTCAAGGCTAAGGCACGACAACGCAAGGCTAGGCAATGCACGGAAGGCAAGCAAAGAGTAACGGAACGCAAGGAAGGCAAGGGAAAGCAAGGGAAGGCAAGGGTAACGGAAGGAACGGCACGGCAAGGGGTAAGAAGGCTAAGGCACGACAACGCAGGGCTAGGCAATGCACGGCAAGGCCAGGAAAGTGTAACGCAGGGGAAGGCACGGTCAGGTGAGGCAAGGATAAGGCACGACAATGCAAGGCTAGGCAATGCACGGCAAGGCAAGTAAAGAGTAACGGAAGGAAAGGAAGGCAAGGCAAAGCCAGGCAAGGCAAGTGTAACAAAAGGCACGCCACGGCAAGGGGAAACAAGGCTAAGGCACGACAACGCACGGCTAGGCAATGAACGGAAAGCAAGCAAAGAGTAACGGAACGCAAGGAAGGCAAGGGAAAGCAAGGGAAGGCAAGGGTAACGGAAGGAACGGCACGGCAAGGGGAAACAAGGCTAAGGCACGACAACGCACGGCTAGGCAATGCACGGCAAGGCAAAGAAAGGGTAACGCAAGGCAAGGCACGGTGAGGCTAGGCAAGGCTAATGCACGACAACGCAAGGTTAGGCAATGCACGACAATGCAAGGAAAGCTTAAAGCAAAGGAAGGCACGGTCAGGCGAGATAAGGCTAAGGCACGACAACGCAAGGCTAGGCAATGCAGGGAAGGGAAGCAAAGAGTAACGGAAGGTAAGCAAGGCAAGGAAAAGCAAGGAAAGGCAAGGGTAACGGAAGGAATTGCACGGCAAGGGGAAACAAGGCTAAGGCACGGCAACGCAGGCTGGGTAATGCACGGCAAGGCAAGGAAAGGGTAACGCATGGGAAAGCACGTTCAGGCGAGGCAAGGCTAAGGCACGACAACGCAAGGCTAGGCAATGCACGGAAGGCAAGCAAAGAGTAACGGAAGTTAAGGAAGGCAAGGGAAAGCAAGGAAAGGCAAGTGTAACGGAAGGAACTGCACGGCAAGGGGAAACAAGGCTAAGGCACGACAACGCACGGCTAGGCAATGCACGGCAAGGCAAGCAAAGGGTAACGCAAGGCAATGCACGGTGAGGCTAGACAAGGCTAATGCACGAAAACGCAAGGCTAGGCAATGCACGACAATGCAAGGAAAGCTTAAAGCAAAGGAAGGCAAGGTCAGGCGAGATAAGGCAAAGGCACGACAACGCAAGGCTAGGCAATTCAGGGAAGGCAAGCAAAGAGTAACGGAAGGTAAGGAAGGCAAGGAAAAGCAAGGAAAGGCAAGGGTAACGGAAGGAACGGCAGGGCAAGGGGGAACAAGTGTAAGGCACGACACCGAACCCTAGGCAATGAACGGCAAGGCAAGGAAAGGGTAACGCATGGGAAAGCACGGTCAGGCGAGTCAAGGCTAAGGCACGACAACGCAAGGCTAGGCAATGCACGGAAGGCAAGCAAAGAGTAACGGAAGGTAAGGAAGGCAAGGGAAAGCAAGGAAAGGCAAGTGTAACGGAAGGAACGGCACGGCAAGGGGAAACAAGGCTAAGGCACGACAACGCACGTTAGGCAATGCACGGCAAGGCAAGGAAAGGGTAACGCATGGGAAAGCACGGTCAGGCGAGGCAAGGCTAAGGCATGACAACGCAAGGCTAGGCAATGCACGGAAAGCAAGCAAAGAGTAACGGAACGCAAGGAAGGCAAGGGAAAGCAAGGGAAGGCAAGGGTAACGGAAGGAACGGCACGGCAAGGGGTAAGAAGGCTAAGGCACGACAACGCAGGGCTAGGCAATGCACGGCAAGGCCAGGAAAGGGTAACGCAGGGGAAGGCACGGTCAGGTGAGGCAAGGATAAGGCACGACAATGCAAGGCTAGGCAATGCACGGCAAGGCAAGTAAAGAGTAACGGAAGGAAAGGAAGGCAAGGCAAAGCCAGGCAATGCAAGTGTAACAAAAGGCACGCCACGGCAAGGGGAATCAAGGCTAAGGCACGACAACGCACGGCTAGGCAATGCACGGCATGGCAAGGAAAGGGTAACGCAAGGCAAGGCACGGTGAGGCAAGGCAAGGCTAATGCACTACAATACAAGGCTAGGCAATGCACGACAATGCAAGGAAAGCTTAAAGCAAAGGAAGGCACGGTCAGGCGAGATAAGGCTAAGGCACGACAACGCAAGGCTACGCAATGCACGGAAGGCAAGCAAAGAGTAACGGAAGGTAAGGAAGGCAAGGGAAAGCAAAGAAAGGCAAGTGTAACGGAAGGAACGGCACGGCAAGGGGAAACAAGGCTAAGGCATGACAACGCACGCTAGGCAATGCACGGCAAGGCAAGGAAAGGGTAACGCATGGGAAAGCACGGTCAGGCGAGGCAAGCCTAAGGCATGACAACGCAAGGCTAGGCAAGGCACGGAAAGCAAGCAAAGAGTAACGGAACGCAAGGAAGGTAAGGGAAAGCAAGGGAAGGCAAGGGTAACGGAAGGAACGGCACGGCAAGGGGTAACAAGGGTAAGGCACGACAACGCAGGGCTAGGCAATGCACGGCAAGGCAAGGAAAGAGTAACGGAAGGAAAGGAAGGCAAGGCAAAGCCAGGCAAGGCAAGTGTAACAAAAGGCACGCAACGGCAAGGGGAAACAAGGCTAAGGCACGAGAACGCACGGCTAGGAAATGCACGGCAAGGCAAGGAAAGGGTAACGCAAGGCAAGGCACGGTGAGGCTAGGCAAGGCTAATGCACGACAACGCAAGGCTAGGCAATGCACGACAATGCAAGTAAAGCTTAAAGCAAAGGAAGGCACGGTCAGGCGAGATAAGGCTAAGGCACGACAACGCAAGGCTAGGCAATGCACGGAAGGCAAGCAAAGAGTAACGGAAGGTAAGGAAGGCAAGGGAAAGCAAAGAAAGGCAAGTGTAACGGAAGGAACGACACGGCAAGGGGAAACAAGGCTAAGGCACGACAACGCACGCTAGGCAATGCACGGCAAGGCAAGGAAAGGGTAACGCATGGGAAAGCACGGTCAGGCGAGGCAAGGCTAAGGAAAGCCAACGCAAGGCTAGGCAATGCACGGAAAGCAAGCAAGGAGTAACGGAATGCAAGGAAGGAAAGGGAAAGCAAGGGAAGGCAAGGGTAACGGAAGGAACGGCACGGCAAGGGGAAACAAGGCTAAGGCTCGACAACGCACGCTAGGCAATGCACGGCAAGGCAAGGAAAGGGTAACGCAAGGCAAGGCACGGTGAGGCTAGGCAAGGTTAATGCACGACAACGCAAGGCTAGGCAATGCAAGACAATGCAAGGAAAGCTTAAAGCAAAGGAAGGCACGGTCAGGCGAGATAAGGCTAAGGCACGACAACGCAAGGCTAGGCAATTCAGGGAATGCAAGCAAAGAGTAACGGAAGGTAAGCAAGGCAAGGAAAAGGAAGGAAAGGCCAGGGTAACGGAAGGAACGGCACTGCAAGGGGAAACAAGTCTAAGGCACGACACCGAACGCTAGGCAATGAACGGCAAGGCAAGGAAAGGGTAACGCATTTGAAAGCACGGTCAGGCGAGGCAACGCTAAGGCACGACAACGCAAGGCTAGGCAATGCACGGAAGGCAAGCAAAGAGTAACGGAAGGTAAGGAAGGCAAGGGAAAGGAAGGAAAGGCAAGTGTAACGGAAGGAACGGCACGGCAAGGGGAAACAAGGCTAAGGCACGACAACGCACGGCTAGGCAATGCACGGAAAGGCAAGGAAAGGGTAACGCATGGGAAAGCACGGTCAGGCGATGCAAGGCTAAGGCATGACAACGCAACGCTAGGCAATGCACGGAAAGTAAGCAAAGAGTAACGGAACGCAAGGAAGGCAAGGGAAAGCAAGGGAAGGCAAGGGTAACGGAAGGAACGGCACGGTAAGGGGTAACAAGTGTAAGGCACGGCAACGCAGGGCTAGGCAATGCACGGCAAGGCAAGGAAAGGGTAACGCAGGGGAAGGCACGGTCAGGTGAGGCAAGGATAAGGCACGACAATGCAAGGCTAGGCAATGCACGGCAAGGCAAGGAAAGAGTAACGGAAGGAAAGGAAGGCAAGTCAAAGCCAGGAAAGGCAAGTGTAACAAAAGGCACGCCACGGCAAGGGGAAACAAGGCTAAGGCACGACAACGCACGGCTAGGCAATGCACGGCAAGGCAAGGAAAGGGTAACGCAAGGCAAGGCACGGTGAGGCTAGGCAAGGCTAATGCACGACAACGCAAGGCTAGGCAATGCACCACAATGCAAGGAAAACTTAAAGCAAAGGAAGGCACGGTCAGGCGAGATAAGTCTAAGGCACGACAACGCAAGGCTAGGCAATGCAGGGAAGGGAAGCAAAGAGTAACGGAAGGTAAGCAAGGCAAGGAAAAGCAAGGAAAGGCAAGGGTAACGGAAGGAATTGCACGGCAAGGGGAAACAAGGCTAAGGCACGGCAACGCAGGCTGGGTAATGCACGGCAAGGCAAGGAAAGGGTAACGCATGGGAAAGCACGTTCAGGCGAGGCAAGGCTAAGGCACGACAACGCAAGGCTAGGCAATGCACGGAAGGCAAGCAAAGAGTAACGGAAGTTAAGGAAGGCAATGGAAAGCAAAGAAAGGCAAGTGTAACGGAAGGAACTGCACGGAAAGGGGAAACAAGGCTAAGGCACGACAACGCACGGCTAGGCAATGCACGGCAAGGCAAGCAAAGGGTAACGCAAGGCAATGCACGGTGAGGCTAGACAAGGCTAATGCACGAAAACGCAAGGCTAGGCAATGCACGACAATGCAAGGAAAGCTTAAAGCAAAGGAAGGCAAGGTCAGGCGAGATAAGGCAAAGGCACGACAACGCAAGGCTAGGCAATTCAGGGAAGGCAAGCAAAGAGTAACGGAAGGTAAGCAAGGCAAGGAAAAGCAAGGAAAGGCAAGGGTAACGTAAGGAACGGCAGGGCAAGGGGGAACAAGTCTAAGGCACGACACCGAACCCTAGGCAATGAACGGCAAGGCACGGAAAGGGTAACGCATGGGAAAGCACGGTCAGGCGAGTCAAGGCTAAGGCACGACAACGCAAGGCTAGGCAATGCACGGAAGGCAAGCAAAGAGTAACGGAAGGTAAGGAAGGCAAGGGAAAGCAAGGAAAGGCAAGTGTAACGGAAGGAACGGCACGGCAAGGGGAAACAAGGCTAAGGCACGACAACGCACGTTAGGCAATGCACGGCAAGGCAAGGAAAGGGTAACGCATGGGAAAGCACGGTCAGGCGAGGCAAGGCTAAGGCATGACAACGCAAGGCTAGGCAATGCACGGAAAGCAAGCAAAGAGTAACGGAACGCAAGGAAGGCAAGGGAAAGCAAGGGAAGGCAAGGGTAACGGAAGGAACGGCACGGCAAGGGGTAAGAAGGCTAAGGCACGACAACGCAGGGCTAGGCAATGCACGGCAAGGCCAGGAAAGGGTAACGCAGGGGAAGGCACGGTCAGGTGAGGCAAGGATAAGGCACGACAATGCAAGGCTAGGCAATGCACGGCAAGGCAAGTAAAGAGTAACGGAAGGAAAGGAAGGCAAGGCAAAGCCAGGCAAGGCAAGTGTAACAAAAGGCACGCCACGGCAAGGGGAATCAAGGCTAAGGCACGACAACGCACGGCTAGGCAATGCACGGCATGGCAAGGAAAGGGTAACGCAAGGCAAGGCACGGTGAGGCTAGGCAAGGCTAATGCACTACAACGCAAGGCTAGGCAATGCACGACAATGCAAGGAAAGCTTAAAGCAAAGGAAGGCACGGTCAGGCGAGATAAGGCTAAGGCACGACAACGCAAGGCTACGCAATGCACGGAAGGCAAGCAAAGAGTAACGGAAGGTAAGGAAGGCAAGGGAAAGCAAGGAAAGGCAAGTGTAACGGAAGGAACGGCACGGCAAGGGGAAACAAGGCTAAGGCATGACAACGCACGCTAGGCAATGCACGGCAAGGCAAGGAAAGGGTAACGCATGGGAAAGCACGGTCAGGCGAGGCAAGGCTAAGGCATGACAACGCAAGGCTAGGCAATGCACGGAAAGCAAGCAAAGAGTAACGGAACGCAAGGAAGGTAAGGGAAAGCAAGGGAAGGCAAGGGTAACGGAAGGAACGGCACGGCAAGGGGTAACAAGGCTAAGGCACGACAACGCAGGGCTAGGCAATGCACGGAAGGCAAGCAAAGAGTAACGGAAGGCAAGGAAGGCAAGGGAAAGCAAGGAAAGGCCAGGGTAACGGAAGGAACGGCACTGCAAGGGGAAACAAGTCTAAGGCACGACACCGAACGCTAGGCAATGAACGGCAAGGCAAGGAAAGGGTAACGCATTTGAAAGCACGGTCAGGCGAGGCAACGCTAAGGCACGACAACGCAAGGCTAGGCAATGCACGGAAGGCAAGCAAAGAGTAACGGAAGGTAAGGAAGGCAAGGGAAAGGAAGGAAAGGCAAGTGTAACGGAAGGAACGGCACGGCAAGGGGAAACAAGGCTAAGGCACGACAACGCACGGCTAGGCAATGCACGGAAAGGCAAGGAAAGGGTAACGCATGGGAAAGCACGGTCAGGCGATGCAAGGCTAAGTCATGACAACGCAAGGCTAGGCAATGCACGGAAAGCAAGCAAAGAGTAACGGAACGCAAGGAAGGCAAGGGAAAGCAAGGGAAGGCAAGGGTAACGGAAGGAACGGCACGGTAAGGGGTAACAAGTGTAAGGCACGGCAACGCACGGCTAGGCAATGCACGGCAAGGCAAGGAAAGGGTAACGCAAGGCAAGGCACGGTGAGGCTAGGCAAGGCTAATGCACGACAACGCAAGGCTAGGCAATGCACCACAATGCAAGGAAAGCTTAAAGCAAAGGAAGGCACGGTCAGGCGAGATAAGGCTAAGGCACGACAACGCAAGGCTAGGCAATGCACGGAAGGCAAGCAAAGAGTAACGGAAGGTAAGGAAGGCAAGGGAAAGCAAGGAAAGGCAAGTGTAACGGAAGGAACGGCACGGCAAGGGGAAACAAGGCTAAGGCACGACAACGCACGCTAGGCAATGCACGGCAAGGCAAGGAAAGGGTAACGCATGGGAAAGCACGGTCAGGCGAGGCAAGCCTAAGGCATGACAACGCAAGGCTAAGCAATGCACGGAAAGCAAGCAAAGTGTAAAGGAACGCAAGGAAGGCAAGGGAAAGCAAGGGAAGGCAAGGGTAACGGAAGGAACGGCACGGCAAGGGGTAACAAGGCTAAGGCACGAAAACAAAGGGCTAGGCAATGCACGGCAAGGCAAGGAAAGAGTAACGGAAGGAACGGAAGGCAAGGCAAAGCCAGGCAAGGCAAGTGTAACAAAAGGCACGCAACGGCAAGGGGAAACAAGGCTAAGGCACGACAACACACGGCTAGAAAATGCACGGCAAGGCAAGGAAAGGGTAACGCAAGGCAAGGCACGGTGAGGCTAGGCAAGGCTAATGCACGACAACGCTAGGCTAGGCAATGCACGACAATGCAAGTAAAGCTTAAAGCAAAGGAAGGCACGGTCAGAAGAGATAAGGCTAAGGCACGACAACGCAAGGCTAGGCAATGCAGCGAAGGGAAGCAAAGAGTAACGGAAGGTAAGCAAGGCAAGGAAAAGCAAGGAAAGGCAAGTGTAACGGAAGGAACGGCACAGCAAGGGGAAACAAGGCTAAGGCACGACAACGCACGGCTAGGCAATGCACGGAAAGGCAAGGAAAGGGTAATGCCTGGGAAAGCACGGTCAGGCGATGCAAGGCTAAGGCATGACAACGCAAGGCTAGGCAATGCACGGAAAGCAAGCAAAGAGTAACGGAACGCAAGGAAGGCAAGGGAAAGCAAGGGAAGGCAAGGGTAACGGAAGGAACGGCACGGTAAGGGGTAACAAGGCTAAGGCACGGCAACGCAGGGCTAGGCAATGCACGGCAAGGCAAGGAAAGGGTAACGCAGGGGAAGGCACGGTCAGGTGAGGCAAAGATAAGGCACGACAATGCAAGGCTAGGCAATGCACGGCAAGGCAAGGAAAGAGTAACGGAAGGAAAGGAAGGCAAGTCAAAGCCAGGAAAGGCAAGTGTAACAAAAGGCACGCCACGGCAAGGGGAAACAAGGCTAAGGCACGACAACGCACGGCTAGGCAATGCACGGCAAGGCAAGGAAAGGGTAACGCAAGGCAAGGCACGGTGAGGCTAGGCAAGGCTAATGCACGACAACGCAAGGCTAGGCAATGCACCACAATGCAAGGAAAGCTTAAAGCAAAGGAAGGCACGGTCAGGCGAGATAAGTCTAAGGCACGACAACGCAAGGCTAGGCAATGCAGGGAAGGGAAGCAAAGAGTAACGGAAGGTAAGCAAGGCAGGGAAAAGCAAGGAAAGGCAAGGGTAACGGAAGGAATTGCACGGCAAGGGGAAACAAGGCTAAGGCACGGCAACGCAGGCTGGGTAATGCACGGCAAGGCAAGGAAAGGGTAACGCATGGGAAAGCACGTTCAGGCGAGGCAAGGCTAAGGCACGACAACGCAAGGCTAGGCAATGCACGGAAGGCAAGCAAAGAGTAACGGAAGTTAAGGAAGGCAATGGAAAGCAAAGAAAGGCAAGTGTAACGGAAGGAACTGCACGGCAAGGGGAAACAAGGCTAAGGCACGACAACGCACGGCTAGGCAATGCACGGCAAGGCAAGCAAAAGGTAACGCAAGGCAATGCACGGTGAGGCTAGACAAGGCTAATGCACGAAAACGCAAGGCTAGGCAATGCACGACAATGCAAGGAAAGCTTAAAGCAAAGGAAGGCAAGGTCAGGCGAGATAAGGCAAAGGCACGACAACGCAAGGCTAGGCAATTCAGGGAAGGCAAGCAAAGAGTAACGGAAGGTAAGGAAGGCAAGGAAAAGCAAGGAAAGGCAAGGGTAACGGAAGGAACGGCACGGCAAGGGGGAACAAGTCTAAGGCACGACACCGAACGCTAGGCAATGAACGGCAAGGCACGGAAAGGGTAACGCATGGGAAAGCACGGTCAGGCGAGGCAAGGCTAAGGCACGACAACGCAAGGCTAGGCAATGCACGGAAGGCAAGCAAAGTGTAACGGAAGGTAAGGAAGGCAAGGGAAAGCAAAGAAAGGCAAGTGCAACGGAAGGAACTGCACGGCAAGGGGAAACAAGGCTAAGGCACGACAACGCACGGCTAGGCAATGCACGGCAAGGCAAGCAAAGGGTCACGCAAGGGAATGCACGGTGAGGCCAGACAAGGCTAATGCACGAAAACGCAAGGCTAGGCAATGCACGACAATGCAAGGAAAGCTTAAAGCAAAGGAAGGCAAGGTCAGGCGAGATAAGGCAAAGGCACGACAACGCAAGGCTAGGCAATTCAGGGAAGGCAAGCAAAGAGTAACGGAAGGTCAGGAAGGCAAGGAAAAGCAAGGAAAGGCTAGGGTAACGGAAGGAACGGCACGGCAAGGGGGAACAAGTCTAAGGCACGACACCGAACGCTAGGCAATGAACGGCAAGGCAAGGAAAGGGTAACGGATGGGAAAGCACGGTCAGGCGAGGCAAGGCTAAGGCACGACAACGCAAGCCTAGGCAATGTACGGAAGGCAAGCAGAGAGTAACGGAAGGCAAGGAAGGCAAGGGAAAGCAGGGGAAGGCAAGGGTAACGGAAGGAACGGCACGGCAAGGGGAAACAAGGCTAAGGCACGACAACGCACGCTAGGCAATGCACGGCAAGGCAAGGAAAGGGTAACGCATGGGAAAGCACGGTCAGGAGAGGCAAGGCTAAGGCATGACAACGCAAGGCTAGGCAATGCACGGAAAGCAAGCAAAGAGTAACGGAACGCAAGGAAGTCAAGGGAAAGCAAGGGAAGGCAAGGGTAACGGAAGGAACGGCACGCCAATGGGTAAGAAGGCTAAGGCACGACAACGCAGGGTTAGGCAATGCACGGCAAGGGAAGGAAAGGGTAACGCAGGGGAAGGCACGGTCAGGTGAGGCAAGGATAAGGCACGACAATGCAAGGCTAGGCAATGCACGGCAAGGCAAGGAAAGAGTAACGGAAGGAAAGGAAGGCAAGGCAAACCCAGGCAAGACAAGTGTAACAAAAGGCACGCCACGGCAAGGGGAATCAAGTCTAAGGCACGACAACGCACGGCTAGGCAATGCACGGCCAGGCAAGGAAATGGTAACGCAAGGCAAGGCACGGTGAGGCTAGGCAAGGCTAATGCACGACAACGCAAGGCTAGGCAATGCACGACAATGCAAGGAAAGCTTAAAGCAAAGGAAGGCACGGTCAGGCGAGATAAGGCTAAGGCACGACAACGTAAGGCTAGGCAATGCACGGAAGGCAAGCAAAGAGTAACGGAAGGTAAGGAAGGCAAGGGAAAGCAAGGAAAGGCAATGGTAACGGAAGGAACGGCAGGGCAAGGGGAAACAAGTCTAAGGCACGACAACGCACGCTAGGCAATGAACGGCAAGGCAAGGAAAGGGTAACGCATGGGAAAGCACGGTCAGGGGAGGCAAGGCTAAGGCACGACAACGCAAAGCTTGGCAATGCACGGAAGGCAAGCAAAGTGTAACGGAATGTAAGGAAGGCAAGGGAAAGCAAAGAAAGGCAAGTGTAACGGAAGGAACGGCACGGCAAGGGGAAACAAGGCTAAGGCACGACAACGCACGCTAGGCAATGCACGGCAAGGCAAGGAAAGGGTAACGCATGGGAAAGCACGGTCAGGCGAGGCAAGGCTAAGGAAACCCAACGCAAGGCTAGGCAATGCACGGAAAGCAAGCAAGGAGTAATGGAATGCAAGGAAGGAAAGGGAAAGCAAGGGAAGGCAAGGGTAACGGAAGGAACGGCACGGCAAGGGGTAACAAGGCTAAGGCACGACAACACACGGCTAGGAAATGCACGGCAAGGCAAGGAAAGGGTAACGCAAGGCAAGGCACGGTGAGGCTAGGCAAGGTTAATGCACGACAACGCAAGGCTAGGCAATGCACGACAATGCAAGGAAAGCTTAAAGCAAAGGAAGGCACGGTCAGGCGAGATAAGGCTAAGGCACGACAACGCAAGGCTAGGCAATGCAGGGAAGGGAAGCAAAGAGTAACGGAAGGTAAGCAAGGCAAGGAAAAGGAAGGAAAGGCCAGGGTAACGGAAGGAATTGCACGGCAAGGGGGAAACAAGGCTAAGGCACGGCAACGCAAGCTGGGTAATGCACGGCAAGGCAAGGAAAGGGTAACGCATGGGAAAGCACGTTCAGGCGAGGCAAGGCTAAGGCACGACAACGCAAGGCTAGGCAATGCACGGAAGGCAAGCAAAGAGTGACGGAAGGTAAAGAAGACAAGGGAAAGCAAAGAAAGGCAAGTGTAACGGAAGGAACTGCACGGCAAAGGGAAACAAGGCTAAGGCACGACAACGCACAGCTAGGCAAAGCACGGCAAGGCAAGCAAAGGGTAACGCAAGGCAATGCACGGTGAGGCTAGACAAGGCTAATGCACGAAAACGCAAGGCTAGGCAATGCACGACAATGCAAGGAAAGCTTAAAGCAAAGGAAGGCAAGGTCAGGCGAGATAAGGCAAAGGCACGACAACGCAAGGCTAGGCAATTCAGGGAAGGCAAGCAAAGAGTAACGGAAGGTAAGGAAGGCAAGGAAAAGCAAGGAAAGGCAAGGGTAACGGAAGGAACGGCACGGCAAGGGGGAACAAGTCTAAGGCACGACACCGAACGCTAGGCAATGAACGGCAAGGCAAGGAAAGGGTAAGGCATGGGAAAGCACGGTCAGGCGAGGCAAGGCTAAGGCACGACAACGCAAGGCTAGGCAATGCACGGAAGGCAAGCAAAGAGTAACGGAAGGGAAAGCAAGGAAAGGCAAGTGTAACGGAAGGAACGGCATGGCAAGTGGAAACAAGGCTAAGGCACGACAACGCACGGCTAGGCAATGCACGGCAAGGCAAGGAAAGGGTAACGCAAGGCAATGCACGGTGAGGCTAGACAAGGCTAATGCACGAAAACGCAAGGCTAGGCAATGCACGACAATGCAAGGAAAGCTTAAAGCAAAGGAAGGCAAGGTCAGGCGAGATAAGGCAAAGGCACGACAACGCAAGGCTAGGCAATTCAGGGAAGGCAAGCAAAGAGTAACGGAAGGTAAGGAAGGCAAGGAAAAGCAAGGAAAGGCAAGGGTAACGGAAGGAACGGCAGGGCAAGGGGGAACAAGTGTAAGGCACGACACCGAACCCTAGGCAATGAACGGCAAGGCAAGGAAAGGGTAACGCATGGGAAAGCACGGTCAGGCGAGTCAAGGCTAAGGCACGACAACGCAAGGCTAGGCAATGCACGGAAGGCAAGCAAAGAGTAACGGAAGGTAAGGAAGGCAAGGGAAAGCAAGGAAAGGCAAGTGTAACGGAAGGAACGGCACGGCAAGGGGAAACAAGGCTAAGGCACGACAACGCACGTTAGGCAATGCACGGCAAGGCAAGGAAAGGGTAACGCATGGGAAAGCACGGTCAGGCGAGGCAAGGCTAAGGCATGACAACGCAAGGCTAGGCAATGCACGGAAAGCAAGCAAAGAGTAACGGAACGCAAGGAAGGCAAGGGAAAGCAAGGGAAGGCAAGGGTAACGGAAGGAACGGCACGGCAAGGGGTAAGAAGGCTAAGGCACGACAACGCAGGGCTAGGCAATGCACGGCAAGGCCAGGAAAGGGTAACGCAGGGGAAGGCACGGTCAGGTGAGGCAAGGATAAGGCACGACAATGCAAGGCTAGGCAATGCACGGCAAGGCAAGTAAAGAGTAACGGAAGGAAAGGAAGGCAAGGCAAAGCCAGGCAATGCAAGTGTAACAAAAGGCACGCCACGGCAAGGGGAATCAAGGCTAAGGCACGACAACGCACGGCTAGGCAATGCACGGCATGGCAAGGAAAGGGTAACGCAAGGCAAGGCACGGTGAGGCTAGGCAAGGCTAATGCACTACAACGCAAGGCTAGGCAATGCACGACAATGCAAGGAAAGCTTAAAGCAAAGGAAGGCACGGTCAGGCGAGATAAGGCTAAGGCACGACAACGCAAGGCTACGCAATGCACGGAAGGCAAGCAAAGAGTAACGGAAGGTAAGGAAGGCAAGGGAAAGCAAAGAAAGGCAAGTGTAACGGAAGGAACGGCACGGCAAGGGGAAACAAGGCTAAGGCATGACAACGCACGCTAGGCAATGCACGGCAAGGCAAGGAAAGGGTAACGCATGGGAAAGCACGGTCAGGCGAGGCAAGCCTAAGGCATGACAACGCAAGGCTAGGCAATGCACGGAAAGCAAGCAAAGAGTAACGGAACGCAAGGAAGGTAAGGGAAAGCAAGGGAAGGCAAGGGTAACGGAAGGAACGGCACGGCAAGGGGTAACAAGGGTAAGGCACGACAACGCAGGGCTAGGCAATGCACGGCAAGGCAAGGAAAGAGTAACGGAAGGAAAGGAAGGCAAGGCAAAGCCAGGCAAGGCAAGTGTAACAAAAGGCACGCAACGGCAAGGGGAAACAAGGCTAAGGCACGAGAACACACGGCTAGGAAATGCACGGCAAGGCAAGGAAAGGGTAACGCAAGGCAAGGCACGGTGAGGCTAGGCAAGGCTAATGCACGACAACGCAAGGCTAGGCAATGCACGACAATGCAAGTAAAGCTTAAAGCAAAGGAAGGCACGGTCAGGCGAGATAAGGCTAAGGCACGACAACGCAAGGCTAGGCAATGCACGGAAGGCAAGCAAAGAGTAACGGAAGGTAAGGAAGGCAAGGGAAAGCAAAGAAAGGCAAGTGTAACGGAAGGAACGACACGGCAAGGGGAAACAAGGCTAAGGCACGACAACGCACGCTAGGCAATGCACGGCAAGGCAAGGAAAGGGTAACGCATGGGAAAGCACGGTCAGGCGAGGCAAGGCTAAGGAAAGCCAACGCAAGGCTAGGCAATGCACGGAAAGCAAGCAAGGAGTAACGGAATGCAAGGAGGGAAAGGGAAAGCAAGGGAAGGCAAGGGTAACGGAAGGAACGGCACGGCAAGGGGAAACAAGGCTAAGGCACGACAACGCACGCTAGGCAATGCACGGCAAGGCAAGGAAAGGGTAACGCAAGGCAAGGCACGGTGAGGCTAGGCAAGGTTAATGCACGACAACGCAAGGCTAGGCAATGCAAGACAATGCAAGGAAAGCTTAAAGCAAAGGAAATCACGGTCAGGCGAGATAAGGCTAAGGCACGACAACGCAAGGCTAGGCAATTCAGGGAAGGCAAGCAAAGAGTAACGGAAGGTAAGCAAGGCAAGGAAAAGGAAGGAAAGGCCAGGGTAACGGAAGGAACGGCACTGCAAGGGGAAACAAGTCTAAGGCACGACACCGAACGCTAGGCAATGAACGGCAAGGCAAGGAAAGGGTAACGCATTTGAAAGCACGGTCGGCGAGGCAACGCTAAGGCACGACAACGCAAGGCTAGGCAATGCACGGAAGGCAAGCAAAGAGTAACGGAAGGTAGGGAAGGCAAGGGAAAGGAAGGAAAGGCAAGTGTAACGGAAGGAACGGCACGGCAAGGGGAAACAAGGCTAAGGCACGACAACGCACGGCTAGGCAACGCACGGAAAGGCAAGGAAAGGGTAACGCATGGGAAAGCACGGTCAGGCGATGCAAGGCTAAGGCATGACAACGCAAGGCTAGGCAATGCACGGAAAGCAAGCAAAGAGTAACGGAACGCAAGGAAGGCAAGGGAAAGCAAGGGAAGGCAAGGGTAACGGAAGGAACGGCACGGTAAGGGGTAACAAGTGTAAGGCACGGCAACGCAGGGCTAGGCAATGCACGGCAAGGCAAGGAAAGGGTAACGCAGGGGAAGGCACGGTCAGGTGAGGCAAGGATAAGGCACGACAATGCAAGGCTAGGCAATGCACGGCAAGGCAAGGAAAGAGTAACGGAAGGAAAGGAAGGCAAGTCAAAGCCAGGAAAGGCAAGTGTAACAAAAGGCACGCCACGGCAAGGGGAAACAAGGCTAAGGCACGACAACGCACGGCTAGGCAATGCACGGCAAGGCAAGGAAAGGGTAACGCAAGGCAAGGCACGGTGAGGCTAGGCAAGGCTAATGCACGACAACGCAAGGCTAGGCAATGCACCACAATGCAAGGAAAGCTTAAAGCAAAGGAAGGCACGGTCAGGCGAGATAAGTCTAAGGCACGACAACGCAAGGCTAGGCAATGCAGGGAAGGGAAGCAAAGAGTAACGGAATGTATGCAAGGCAAGGAAAAGCAAGGAAAGGCAAGGGTAACGGAAGGAATTGCACGGCAAGGGGAAACAAGGCTAAGGCACGGCAACGCAGGCTGGGCAATGCACGGCAAGGCAAGGAAAGGGTAACGCATGGGAAAGCACGGTCAGGCGAGGCAAGCCTAAGGCATGACAACGCAAGGCTAGGCAATGCACGGAAAGCAAGCAAAGAGTAACGGAACGCAAGGAAGGCAAGGGAAAGCAAGGGAAGGCAAGGGTAACGGAAGGAACGGCACGGCAAGGGGTAAGAAGGCTAAGGCACGACAACGGAGGGCTAGGCAATGCACGGCAAGGCAAGGAAAGGGTAACGCAGGGGAAGGCACGGTCAGGTGAGGCAAGGATAAGGCACGACAATGCAAGGCTAGGCAATGCACGACAAGGCAAGGAAAGAGTAACGGAAGGAAAGGAAGGCAAGGCAAAACCAGGCAAGGCAAGTGTAACAAAAGGCACGCCACGGCAAGGGGTATCAAGGCTAAGGCACGACAACGCACGGCTAGGCAATGCACGGCAAGGCAAGGAAAGGGTAACGCAAGGCAAGGCACGGTGAGGCTAGGCAAGGCTAATGCACGACAACGCAAGGCTAGGCAATGCACGATAATGCAAGGAAAGCTTAAAGGAAAGGAAGGCACGGTCAGGCGAGATAAGGCTAAGGCACGACAACGCAAGGCTAGGCAATGCACGGCAAGGCAAGGAAAGAGTAACGGAAGGAAAGGAAGGCAAGGCAAAGCCAGGCAAGGACAGTGTAACAAAAGGCAGGCAACGGCAAGGGGAAACAAGGCTAAGGCACGACAACACACGGCTAGGAAATGCACGGCAAGGCAAGGAAAGGGTAACGGAAGGCAAGGCACGGTGAGGCTAGGCAAGGCTAATGCACGACAACGCAAGGCTAGGCAAGGCACGACAATGCAAGTAAAGCTTAAAGCAAAGGAAGGCACGGTCAGGCGAGATAAGTCTAAGGAACGACAACGCAAGGCTAGGCAATGCAGGGAAGGCAAGCAAAGAGTAACGGAAGGTAAGGAAGGCAAGGGAAAGCAAGGAAAGGCAATGGTAACGGAAGGAACGGCACGGCAAGGGGAAACAAGTCTAAGGCACGACAACGCACGCTAGGCAAAGCACGGCAAGGCAAGGAAAGGGTAACGCATGGGAAAGCACGGTCAGGCGAGGCAAGCCTAAGGCATGACAACGCAAGGCTAGGCAATGCACGGAAAGCAAGCAAAGAGTAACGGAACGCAAGGAAGGCAAGGGAAAGCAAGGGAAGGCAAGGGTAACGGAAGGAACGGCACGGCAAGGGGTAACAAGGCTAAGGCACGACAACGCAGGGCTAGGCAATGCACGGCAAGGCAAGGAAAGAGTAACGGAAGGAAAGGAAGGCAAGGCAAAGCCAGGCAAGGCAAGTGTAACAAAAGGCACGCAACTGCAAGGGGAAACAAGGCTAAGGCACGACACCGAACCCTAGGCAATGAACGGCAAGGCAAGGAAAGGGTAACGCAGGGGAAGGCACGGTCAGGTGAGGCAAGGATAAGGAACGCCAATGCAAGGCTAGGCAATGCACGGCAAGGCAAGGAAAGAGGAACGGAAGGAAAGGAAGGCAAGTCAAAGCCAGGAAAGGCAAGTGTAACAAAAGGCACGCCACGGCAAGGGGAAACAAGGCTAAGGCACGACAACGCACGGCTAGGCAATGCACGGCAAGGCAAAGAAAGGGTAACGCAAGGCAAGGCACGGTGAGGCTAGGCAAGGCTAATGCACGACAACGCAAGGCTAGGCAATACACGACAATGCAAGGAAAGCTTAAAGCAAAGGAAGACACGGTCAGGCGAGATAAGGCTAAGGCACGACAACGCAAGGCTAGGCAATGCAGGGAAGGGAAGCAAAGAGTAACGGAAGGTAAGGAAGGCAAGGGAAAGCAAGGAAAGGCAATGGTAACGGAAGGAACGGCACGGCAAGGGGAAACAAGTCTAAGGCACGACAACGCACGCTAGGCAAAGCACGGCAAGGCAAGGAAAGGGTAACGCATGGGAAAGCACGGTCAGGCGAGGCAAGGCTAAGGCACGAAAACGCAAGGCTAGGCAATGCACGGAAGGCAAGCAAAGAGTAACGGAACGCAAGGAAGGCAAGGGAAAGCAAGGGAAGGCAAGGGTAACGGAAGGAACGGCACGGCAAGGGGTAACAAGGCTAAGGCACGACAACGCACGGCTAGGCAATGCACGGCAAGGCAAGCAAAGGGTAACGCAAGGCAATGCACGGTGAGGCTAGACAAGGCTAGCACGAAAACGCAAGGCTAGGCAATGCACGACAATGCAAGGAAAGCTTAAAGCAAAGGAAGGCAAGGTCAGGCGAGATAAGGCAAAGGCACGACAACGCAAGGCTAGGCAATTCAGGGAAGGCAAGCAAAGAGTAACGGAAGGTAAGGAAGGCAAGGAAAAGCAAGGAAAGGCAAGGGTAACGGAAGGAACGGCACGGCAAGGGGGAACAAGTCTAAGGCACGACACCGAACGCTAGGCAATGAACGGCAAGGCAAGGAACGGGTAACGCATGGGAAAACACGGTCAGGCGAGGCAAGGCTAAGGCACGACAACGCAAGGCTAGGCAATGCACGGAAGGCAAGCAAAGAGTAACGGAAGGTAAGGAAGGCAAGGGAAAGCAAGGAAAGGCAAGTGTAACGGAAGGAACGGCACGGCAAGGGGAAACAAGGGTAAGGCACGACAACGCACGTTAGGCAATGCACGGCAAGGCAAGGAAAGGGTAACGCATGGGAAATCACGGTCAGGCGAGGCAAGGCTAAGGCATGACAACGCAAGGCTAGGCAATGCACGGAAAGCAAGCAAAGAGTAACGGAACGCAAGGAAGGCAAGGGAAAGCAAGGAAAGGCAAGGGTAACGGAAGGAATTGCACGGCAAGGGGAAACAAGGCTAAGGCACGACAACGCACGGCTAGGCAATGCACGGCAAGGCAAGCAAAGGGTAACGCATGGGAAAGCACGTTCAGGCGAGGCAAGGATAAGGCACGACAATGCAAGGCTAGGCAATGCACGGCAAGGCAAGTAAAGAGTAACGGAAGGAAAGGAAGGCAAGGCAAAGCCAGGCAATGCAAGTGTAACAAAAGGCACGCCACGGCAAGGGGAATCAAGGCTAAGGCACGACAACGCACGGCTAGGCAATGCACGGCATGGCAAGGAAAGGGTAACGCAAGGCAAGGCACGGTGAGGCTAGGCAAGGCTAATGCACTACAACGCAAGGCTAGGCAATGCACGACAATGCAAGGAAAGCTTAAAGCAAAGGAAGGCACGGTCAGGCGAGATAAGGCTAAGGCACGACAACGCAAGGCTACGCAATGCACGGAAGGCAAGCAAAGAGTAACGGAAGGTAAGGAAGGCAAGGGAAAGCAAAGAAAGGCAAGTGTAACGGAAGGAACGGCACGGCAAGGGGAAACAAGGCTAAGGCATGACAACGCACGCTAGGCAATGCACGGCAAGGCAAGGAAAGGGTAACGCATGGGAAAGCACGGTCAGGCGAGGCAAGCCTAAGGCATGACAACGCAAGGCTAGGCAATGCACGGAAAGCAAGCAAAGAGTAACGGAACGCAAGGAAGGTAAGGGAAAGCAAGGGAAGGCAAGGGTAACGGAAGGAACGGCACGGCAAGGGGTAACAAGGGTAAGGCACGACAACGCAGGGCTAGGCAATGCACGGCAAGGCAAGGAAAGAGTAACGGAAGGAAAGGAAGGCAAGGCAAAGCCAGGCAAGGCAAGTGTAACAAAAGGCACGCAACGGCAAGGGGAAACAAGGCTAAGGCACGAGAACACACGGCTAGGAAATGCACGGCAAGGCAAGGAAAGGGTAACGGAAGGCAAGGCACGGTGAGGCTAGGCAAGGCTAATGCACGACAACGCAAGGCTAGGCAATGCACCACAATGCAAGGAAAGCTTAAAGCAAAGGAAGGCACGGTCAGGCGAGATAAGGCTAAGGCACGACAACGCAAGGCTAGGCAATGCACGGAAGGCAAGCAAAGAGTAACGGAATGTAAGGAAGGCAAGGGAAAGCAAAGAAAGGCAAGTGTAACGGAAGGAACGACACGGCAAGGGGAAACAAGGCTAAGGCACGACAACGGACGCTAGGCAATGCACGGCAAGGCAAGGAAAGGGTAACGCATGGGAAAGCACGGTCAGGCGAGGCAAGGCTAAGGAAAGCCAACGCAAGGCTAGGCAATGCACGGAAAGCAAGCAAGGAGTAACGGAATTCAAGGAAGGAAAGGGAAAGCAAGGGAAGGCAAGGGTAACGGAAGGAACGGCACGGCAAGGGGAAACAAGGCTAAGGCACGACAACGCACGCTAGGCAATGCACGGCAAGGCAAGGAAAGGGTAACGCATGGGAAAGCACGGTCAGGCGAGGCAAGGCTAAGGAAAGCCAACGCAAGGCTAGGCAATGCACGGAAAGCAAGCAAGGAGTAACGGAATGCAAGGAAGGAAAGGGAAAGCAAGGGAAGGCAAGGGTAACGGAAGGAACGGCACGGCAAGGGGTAACAAGGCTAAGGCACGACAACACACGGCTAGGAAATGCACGGCAAGGCAAGGAAAGGGTAACGCAAGGCAAGGCACGGTGAGGCTAGGCAAGGTTAATGCACGACAACGCAAGGCTAGGCAATGCAAGACAATGCAAGGAAAGCTTAAAGCAAAGGAAGACACGGTCAGGCGAGATAAGGCTAACGCACGACAACGCAAGGCTAGGCAATTCAGGGAAGGCAAGCAAAGAGTAACGGAAGGTAAGCAAGGCAAGGAAAAGGAAGGAAAGGCCAGGGTAACGGAAGGAACGGCACTGCAAGGGGAAACAAGTCTAAGGCACGACACCGAACGCTAGGCAATGAACGGCAAGGCAAGGAAAGGGTAACGCATTTGAAAGCACGGTCAGGCGAGGCCACGCTAAGGCACGACAACGCAAGGCTAGGCAATGCACGGAAGGCAAGCAAAGAGTAACGGAAGGTAAGGAAGGCAAGGGAAAGGAAGGAAAGGCAAGTGTAACGGAAGGAACGGCACGGCAAGGGGAAACAAGGCTAAGGCACGACAACGCACGGCTAGGCAATGCACGGAAAGGCAAGGAAAGGGTAACGCATGGGAAAGCACGGTCAGGCGATGCAAGGCTAAGGCATGACAACGCAAGGCTAGGCAATGCACGGAAAGCAAGCAAAGAGTAACGGAACGCAAGGAAGGCAAGGGAAAGCAAGGGAAGGCAAGGGTAACGGAAGGAACGGCACGGTAAGGGGTAACAAGTGTAAGGCACGGCAACGCAGGGCTAGGCAATGCACGGCAAGGCAAGGAAAGCGTAACGCAGGGGAAGGCACGGTCAGGTGAGGCAAGGATAAGGCACGACAATGCAAGGCTAGGCAATGCACGGCAAGGCAAGGAAAGAGTAACGGAAGGAAAGGAAGGCAAGTCAAAGCCAGGAAAGGCAAGTGTAACAAAAGGCACGCCACGGCAAGGGGAAACAAGGCTAAGGCACGACAACGCACGGCTAGGCAATGCACGGCAAGGCAAGGAAAGGGTAACGCAAGGCAAGGCACGGTGAGGCTAGGCAAGGCTAATGCACGACAACGCAAGGCTAGGCAATGCACCACAATGCAAGGAAAGCTTAAAGCAAAGGAAGGCACGGTCAGGCGAGATAAGTCTAAGGCACGACAACGCAAGGCTAGGCAATGCAGGGAAGGGAAGCAAAGAGTAACGGAAGGTAAGCAAGGCAAGGAAAAGCAAGGAAAGGCAAGGGTACCGGAAGGAATTGCACGGCAAGGGGAAACAAGGCTAAGGCACGGCAACGCAGGCTGGGCAATGCACGGCAAGGCAAGGAAAGGGTAACGCATGGGAAAGCACGTTCAGGCGAGGCAAGGCTAAGGCACGACAACGCAAGGCTAGGCAATGCACGGAAGGCAAGCAAAGAGTAACGGAAGGTAAGGAAGGCAAGGGAAAGCAAGGAAAGGCAAGGGTAACGGGAGGAACGGCACGGCAAGGGGGAACAAGTCTAAGGCACGACACCGAACGCTAGGCAATGAACGGCAAGGCAAGTAAAGGGTAACGCATGGGAAAGCACGGTCAGGCGAGGCAAGGCTAAGGCACGACAACGCAAGCCTAGGCAATGCACGGAAGGCAAGCAAAGAGTAACGGAAGGTAAGGAAGGCAAGGGAAAGCAAGGAAAGGCAAGTGTAACGGAAGGAACGGCACGGCAAGGGGAAACAAGGCTAAGGCACGACAACGCACGCTAGGCAATGCACGGGAAGGCAAGGAAAGGGTAACGCATGGGAAAGCACGGTCAGGCGAGGCAAGCCTAAGGCATGACAACGCAAGGCTAGGCAATGCACGGAAAGCAAGCAAAGAGTAACGGAACGCAAGGAAGGCAAGGGAAAGCAAGGGAAGGCAAGGGTAACGGAAGGAACGGCACGGCAAGGGGTAAGAAGGCTAAGGCACGACAACGGAGGGCTAGGCAATGCACGGCAAGGCAAGGAAAGGGTAACGCAGGGGAAGGCACGGTCAGGTGAGGCAAGGATAAGGCACGACAATGCAAGGCTAGGCAATGCACGACAAGGCAAGGAAAGAGTAACGGAAGGAAAGGAAGGCAAGGCAAAGCCAGGCAAGGCAAGTGTAACAAAAGGCACGCCACGGCAAGGGGAATCAAGGCTAAGGCACGACAACGCACGGCTAGGCAATGCACGGCAAGGCAAGGAAAGGGTAACGCAAGGCAAGGCACGGTGAGGCTAGGCAAGGCTAATGCACGACAACGCAAGGCTAGGCAATGCACGACAATGCAAGGAAAGCTTAAAGGAAAGGAAGGCACGGTCAGGCGAGATAAGGCTAAGGCACGACAACGCAAGGCTAGGCAATGCACGGCAAGGCAAGGAAAGGGTAACGCATGGGAAAGCACGGTCAGGCGAGGCAAGCCTAAGGCATGACAACGCATGGCTAGGCAATGCACGGAAAGCAAGCAAAGAGTAACGGAAGGTAAGGAAGGCAAGGGAAAGCAAGGGAAGGCAAGGGTAACGGAAGGAACGGCACGGCAAGGGGTAACACGGCTAAGGCACGACAACGCAGGGCTAGGCAATGCACGGCAAGGCAAGGAAAGAGTAACGGAAGGAAAGGAAGCCAAGTCAAAGCCAGGCAAGGAAAGTGTAACAAAAGGCAGGCAACGGCAAGGGGAAACAAGGCTAAGGCACGACAACACACGGCTAGGAAATGCACGGCAAGGCAAGGAAAGGGTAACGGAAGGCAAGGCACGGTGAGGCTAGGCAAGGCTAATGCACGACAACGCAAGGCTAGGCAAGGCACGACAATGCAAGTAAAGCTTAAAGCAAAGGAAGGCACGGTCAGGCGAGATAAGTCTAAGGAACGACAACGCAAGGCTAGGCAATGCAGGGAAGGCAAGCAAAGAGTAACCGAAGGTAAGGAAGGCAAGGGAAAGCAAGGAAAGGCAATGGTAACGGAAGGAACGGCACGGCAAGGGGAAACAAGGCTAAGGCACGACAACGCACGCTAGGCAATGCACGGCAAGGCAAGGAAAGGGTAACGCATGGGAAAGCACAGTCAGGGGAGGCAAGGCTAAGGCACGACAACGCAAGGCTTGGCAATGCACGGAAGGAAAGCAAAGAGTAACGGAAGGTAAGGAAGGCAAGGGAAAGCAAAGAAAGGCAAGCGTAACGGAAGGAACGGCACGGCAAGGGGAAACAAGGCTAAGGCACGACAACGCACGCTAGGCAATGCACGGCAAGGCAAGGAAAGGGTAACGCATGGGAAAGCACGGTCAGGCGAGGCAAGGCTAAGGAAAGCCAACGCAAGGCTAGGCAATGCACGGAAAGCAAGCAAGGAGTAACGGAATGCAAGGAAGGAAAGGGAAAGCAAGGGAAGGCAAGGGTAACGGAAGGAACGGCACGGCAAGGGGTAACAAGGCTAAGGCACGACAACACACGGGTAGGAAACGCACGGAAAGGCAAGGAAAGGGCAACGCAAGGCAAGGCACGGTGAGGCTAGGCAAGGTTAATGCACGACAACGCAAGGCTAGGCAATGCACGACAATGCAAGGAAAGCTTAAAGCAAAGGAAGGCACGGTCAGGCGAGATAAGGCTAAGGCACGAGAACGCAAGGCTAGGCAATTCAGGGAAGGCAAGCAAAGAGTAACGGAAGGTAAGCAAGGCAAGGAAAAGGAAGGAAAGGCCAGGGTAACGGAAGGAACGGCACGGCAAGGGGAAACAAGTCTAAGGCACGACACCGACCGCTAGGCAATGAACGGCAAGGCAAGGAAAGGGTAACGCATTTGAAAGCACGGTCAGGCGAGGCAACGCTAAGGCACGACAACGCAAGGCTAGGCAATGCACGGAAGGCAAGCAAAGTGTAACGGAAGGTAAGGAAGGCAAGGGAAAGGAAGGAAAGGCAAGTGTAACGGAAGGAACGGCACGGCAAGGGGAAACAAGGCAAAGGCACGACAACGCACGGGTAGGCAATGCACGGAAAGGCAAGGAAAGGGTAACGCATGGGAAAGCACGGTCAGGCGAGGCAAGGCTAAGGCATGACAACGCAAGGCTAGGCAATGCACGGAAAGCAAGCAAAGAGTAACGGAACGCAAGGAAGGCAAGGGAAAGCAAGGGAAGGCAAGGGTAACGGAAGGAACGGCACGGCAAGGGGTAAGAAGGCAAAGGCACGACAACGCAGGGCTAGGCAATGCACGGCAAGGCAAGGAAAGGGTAACGCAGGGGAAGGCACGGTCAGGTGAGGCAAGGATAAGGCACGACAATGCAAGGCTAGGCAATGCACGGCAAGGCAAGTAAAGAGTAACGGAAGGAAAGGAAGGCAAGGCAAAGCCAGGCAAGGCAAGTGTAACAAAAGGCACGCCACGGCAAGGGGAATCAAGGCTAAGGCACGAAAACGCACGGCTAGGCAATGCACGGAAGGCAAGGAAAGGGTAACGCAAGGCAAGGCACGGTCAGGCGAGGCAAGGCTAAGGCACGACAACGCAAGGCTAGGCAATGCACGAAAATGCAAGGAAAGCTTAAAGCAAAGGAAGGCACGGTCAGGCGAGATAAGGCTAAGGCACGACAACGCAAGGCTAGGCAATTCACGGAAGGCAAGCAAAGAGTAACGGAAGGTAAGGAAGGCAAGGGAAAGCAAAGAAAGGCAAGTGTAACGGAAGGAACGGCACGGCAAGGGGAAACAAGGCTAAGGCACGACAACGCACGCTAGGCAATGCACGGCAAGGCAAGGAAAGGGTAACGCATGGGAAAGCACGGTCAGGCGAGGCAAGCCTAAGGCATGACAACGCAAGGCTAGGCAATGCACGGAAAGCAAGCAAAGAGTAACGGAACGCAAGGAAGGCAAGGGAAAGCAAGGGAAGGGAAGGGTAACGGAAGGAACGGCACGGCAAGGGGTAACAAGGCTAAGGCACGACAACGCAGGGCTAGGCAATGCACGGCAAGGCAAGGAAAGAGTAACGGAAGGAAAGGAAGGCAAGGCAAAGCCAGGCAAGGCAAGTGTAACAAAAGGCACGCCACGGCAAGGGGAAACAAGGCTAAGGCACGACAACGCACGGCTAGGCAATGCACGGCAAGGCAAGGAAAGGGTAACGCAAGGCAAGGCACGGTGAGGCTAGGCAAGGCTAATGCACGACAACGCAAGGCTAGGCAATGCACGACAATGCAAGCAAAACTTAAAGCAAAGGAAGGCACGGTCAGGCGAGATAAGGCTAAGGCATTACAACGCAAGGCTAGGCAATGCAGGGAAGGGAAGCAAAGAGTAACGGAAGGTAAGCAAGGCAAGGAAAAGCAAGGAAAGGCAAGGGTACCGGAAGGAATTGCACGGCAAGGGGAAACAAGGCTAAGGCACGGCAACGCAGGCTGGGCAATGCACGGCAAGGCAAGGAAAGGGTAACGCATGGGAAAGCACGTTCAGGCGAGGCAAGGCTAAGGCACGACAACGCAAGGCTAGGCAATGCAGGGAAGGCAAGCAAAGAGTAACGGAAGGTAAGGAAGGCAAGGGAAAGCAAGGAAAGGCAAGGGTAACGGAAGGAACGGCACGGCAAGGGGGAACAAGTCTAAGGCACGACACCGAACGCTAGGCAATGAACGGCAAGGCAAGTAAAGGGTAACGCATGGGAAAGCACGGTCAGGCGAGGCAAGGCTAAGGCACGACAACGCAAGGCTAGGCAATGCACGGAAGGCAAGCAAAGAGTAACGGAAGGTAAGGAAGGCAAGGGAAAGCAAGGAAAGACAAGTGTAACGGAAGGAACGGCACGGCAAGGGGAAACAAGGCTAAGGCACGACAACGCACGCTAGGCAATGCACGGGAAGGCAAGGAAAGGGTAACGCATGGGAAAGCACGGTCAGGTGAGGCAAGGATAAGGCACGACAATGCAAGGCTAGGCAATGCACGACAAGGCAAGGAAAGAGTAACGGAAGGAAAGGAAGGCAAGGCAAAGCCAGGCAAGGCAAGTGTAACAAAAGGCACGCCACGGCAAGGGGAATCAAGGCTAAGGCACGACAACGCACGGCTAGGCAATGCACGGCAAGGCAAGGAAAGGGTAACACAAGGCAAGGCACGGTGAGGCTAGGCAAGGCTAATGCACGACAACGCAAGGCTAGGCAATGCACGATAATGCAAGGAAAGCTTAAAGGAAAGGAAGGCACGGTCAGGCGAGATAAGGCTAAGGCACGACAACGCAAGGCTAGGCAATGCACGGCAAGGCAAGGAAAGGGTAACGCATGGGAAAGCACAGCAGGCGAGGCAAGCCTAAGGCATGACAACGCATGGCTAGGCAATGCACGGAAAGCAAGCAAAGAGTAACGGAACGCAAGGAAGGCAAGGGAAAGCAAGGGAAGGCAAGGGTAACGGAAGGAACGGCACGGCAAGGGGTAACACGGCTAAGGCACGACAACGCAGGGCTAGGCAATGCACGGCAAGGCAAGGAAAGAGTAACGGAAGGAAAGGAAGGCAAGGCAAAGCCAGGCAAGGAAAGTGTAACAAAAGGCAGGCAACGGCAAGGGGAAACAAGGCTAAGGCACGACAACACACGGCTAGGAAATGCACGGCAAGGCAAGGAAAGGGTAACGCAAGGCAAGGCACGGTGAGGCTAGGCAAGGCTAATGCACGACAACGCAAGGCTAGGCAAGGCACGACAATGCAAGTAAAGCTTAAAGCAAAGGAAGGCACGGTCAGGCGAGATAAGTCTAAGGAACGACAACGCAAGGCTAGGCAATGCAGGGAAGGCAAGCAAAGAGTAACGGAAGGTAAGGAAGGCAAGGGAAAGCAAGGAAAGGCAATGGTAACGGAAGGAACGGCACGGCAAGGGGAAACAAGTCTAAGGGACGACAACGCACGCTAGGCAATGCACGGCAAGGCAAGGAAAGGGTAACGCATGGGAAAGCACGGTCAGGGGAGGCAAGGCTAAGGCACGACAACGCAAGGCTTGGCAATGCACGGAAGGAAAGCAAAGAGTAACGGAAGGTAAGGAAGGCAAGGGAAAGCAAAGAAAGGCAAGCGTAACGGAAGGAACGGCACGGCAAGGGGAAACAAGGCTAAGGCACGACAACGCACGCTAGGCAATGCACGGCAAGGCAAGGAAAGGGTAACGCATGGGAAAGCACGGTCAGGCGAGGCAAGGCTAAGGAAAGCCAACGCAAGGCTAGGCAATGCACGGAAAGCAAGCAAGGAGTAACGGAATGCAAGGAAGGAAAGGGAAAGCAAGGGAAGGCAAGGGTAACGGAAGGAACGGCACGGCAAGGGGTAACAAGGCTAAGGCACGACAACACACGGGTAGGAAACGCACGGAAAGGCAAGGAAAGGGCAACGCAAGGCAAGGCACGGTGAGGCTAGGCAAGGTTAATGCACGACAACGCAAGGCTAGGCAATGCACGACAATGCAAGGAAAGCTTAAAGCAAAGGAAGGCACGGTCAGGCGAGATAAGGCTAAGGCACGAGAACGCAAGGCTAGGCAATTCAGGGAAGGCAAGCAAAGAGTAACGGAAGGTAAGCAAGGCAAGGAAAAGGAAGGAAAGGCCAGGGTAACGGAAGGAACGGCACGGCAAGGGGAAACAAGTCTAAGGCACGACACCGACCGCTAGGCAATGAACGGCAAGGCAAGGAAAGGGTAACGCATTTGAAAGCATGGTCATGCGAGGCAACGCTAAGGCACGACAACGCAAGGCTAGGCAATGCACGGAAGGCAAGCAAAGAGTAACGGAAGGTAAGGAAGGCAAGGGAAAGCAAGGAAAGGCAAGTGTAACGGAAGGAACGGCACGGCAAGGGGAAACAAGGCTAAGGCACGACAACGCACGCTAGGCAATGCACGGCAAGGCAAGTAAAGGGTAACGCATGGGAAAGCACGGTCAGGCGAGGCAAGGCTAAGGCATGACAACGCAAGGCTAGGCAATGCACGGAAAGCAAGCAAAGAGTAACGGAACGCAAGGAAGGCAAGGGAAAGCAAGGGAAGGCAAGGGTAACGGAAGGAACGGCACGGCAAGGGGTAAGAAGGCTAAGGCACGACAACGCAGGGCTAGGCAATGCACGGCAAGGCCAGGAAAGGGTAACGCAGGGGAAGGCACGGTCAGGTGAGGCAAGGATAAGGCACGACAATGCAAGGCTAGGCAATGCACGGCAAGGCAAGTAAAGAGTAACGGAAGGAAAGGAAGGCAAGGCAAAGCCAGGCAAGGCAAGTGTAACAAAAGGCACGCCACCGCAAGGGGAATCAAGGCTAAGGCACGACAACGCACGGCTAGGCAATGCACGGCATGGCAAGGAAAGGGTAACGCAAGGCAAGGCACGGTGAGGCTAGGCAAGGCTAATGCACTACAACGCAAGGCTAGGCAATGCACGACAATGCAAGGAAAGCTTAAAGCAAAGGAAGGCACGGTCAGGCGAGATAAGGCTAAGGCACGACAACGCAAGGCTACGCAATGCACGGAAGGCAAGCAAAGAGTAACGGAAGGTAAGGAAGGCAAGGGAAAGCAAAGAAAGGCAAGTGTAACGGAAGGAACGGCACGGCAAGGGGAAACAAGGCTAAGGCATGACAACGCACGCTAGGCAATGCACGGCAAGGCAAGGAAAGGGTAACGCATGGGAAAGCACGGTCAGGCGAGGCAAGCCTAAGGCATGACAACGCAAGGCTAGGCAATGCACGGAAAGCAAGCAAAGAGTAACGGAACGCAAGGAAGGTAAGGGAAAGCAAGGGAAGGCAAGGGTAACGGAAGGAACGGCACGGCAAGGGGTAACAAGGGTAAGGCACGACAACGCAGGGCTAGGCAATGCACGGCAAGGCAAGGAAAGAGTAACGGAAGGAAAGGAAGTCAAGGCAAAGCCAGGCAAGGCAAGTGTAACAAAAGGCACGCAACGGCAAGGGGAAACAAGGCTAAGGCACGAGAACACACGGCTAGGAAATGCACGGCAAGGCAAGGAAAGGGTAACGCATGGGAAAGCACGGTCAGGGGAGGCAAGGCTAAGGCACGACAACGCAAGGCTTGGCAATGCACGGAAGGCAAGCAAAGAGTAACGGAAGGTAAGGAAGGCAAGGGAAAGCAAAGAAAGGCAAATGTAACGGAAGGAACGGCACGGCAAGGGGAAACAAGGCTAAGGCACGACAACGCACGCTAGGCAATGCACGGCAAGGCAAGGAAAGGGTAACGCATGGGAAAGCACGGTCAGGCGAGGCAAGGCTAAGGAAAGCCAACGCAAGGCTAGGCAATGCACGGAAAGCAAGCAAGGAGTAACGGAATGCAAGGAAGGAAAGGGAAAGCAAGGGAAGGCAAGGGTAACGGAAGGAACGGCACGGCAAGGGGTAACAAGGCTAAGGCACGACAACACACGGGTAGGAAACGCACGGAAAGGCAAGGAAAGGGCAACGCAAGGCAAGGCACGGTGAGGCTAGGCAAGGTTAATGCACGACAACGCAAGGCTAGGCAATGCACGACAATGCAAGGAAAGCTTAAAGCAAAGGAAGGCACGGTCAGGCGAGATAAGGCTAAGGCACGAGAACGCAAGGCTAGGCAATTCAGGGAAGGCAAGCAAAGAGTAACGGAAGGTAAGCAAGGCAAGGAAAAGGAAGGAAAGGCCAGGGTAACGGAAGGAACGGCACGGCAAGGGGAAACAAGTCTAAGGCACGACACCGACCGCTAGGCAATGAACGGCAAGGCAAGGAAAGGGTAACGCATTTGAAAGCACGGTCAGGCGAGGCAACGCTAAGGCACGACAACGCAAGGCTAGGCAATGCACGGAAGGCAAGCAAAGTGTAACGGAAGGTAAGGAAGGCAAGGGAAAGGAAGGAAAGGCAAGTGTAACGGAAGGAACGGCACGGCAAGGGGAAACAAGGCAAAGGCACGACAACGCAAGGCTAGGCAATGCACGGAAAGGCAAGGAAAGGGTAACGCATGGGAAAGCACGGTCAGGCGAGGCAAGGCTAAGGCATGACAACGCAAGGCTAGGCAATGCACGGAAAGCAAGCAAAGAGTAACGGAACGCAAGGAAGGCAAGGGAAAGCAAGGGAAGGCAAGGGTAACGGAAGGAACGGCACGGCAAGGGGTAAGAAGGCTAAGGCACGACAACGCAGGGCTAGGCAATGCACGGCAAGGCAAGGAAAGGGTAACGCAGGGGAAGGCACGGTCAGGTGAGGCAAGGCTAAGGCATGACAACGCAAGGCTAGGCAATGCACGGAAAGCAAGCAAAGAGTAACGGAACGCAAGGAAGGCAAGGGAAAGCAAGGGAAGGCAAGGGTAACGGAAGGAACGGCACGGCAAGGGGTAACAAGGCTAAGGCACGACAACGCAGGGCTAGGCAATGCACGGCAAGGCAAGGAAAGAGTAACGGAAGGAAAGGAAGGCAAGGCAAAGCCAGGCAAGGCAAGTGTAACAAAAGGCACGCCACGGCAAGGGGAAACAAGGCTAAGGCACGACAACGCACGGCTAGGCAATGCACGGCAAGGCAAGGAAAGGGTAACGCAAGGCAAGGCACGGTGAGGCTAGGCAAGGCTAATGCACGACAACGCAAGGCTAGGCAATGCACGACAATGCAAGCAAAACTTAAAGCAAAGGAAGGCACGGTCAGGCGAGATTAGGCTAAGGCACGAGAACGCAAGGCTAGGCAATTCAGGGAAGGCAAGCAAAGAGTAACGGAAGGTAAGCAAGGCAAGGAAAAGGAAGGAAAGGCCAGGGTAACGGAAGGAACGGCACGGCAAGGGGAAACAAGTCTAAGGCACGACACCGACCGCTAGGCAATGAACGGCAAGGCAAGGAAAGGGTAACGCATTTGAAAGCACGGTCATGCGAGGCAACGCTAAGGCACGACAACGCAAGGCTAGGCAATGCACGGAAGGCAAGCAAAGAGTAACGGAAGGTAAGGAAGGCAAGGGAAAGCAAGGAAAGGCAAGTGTAACGGAAGGAACGGCACGGCAAGGGGAAACAAGGCTAAGGCACGACAACGCACGTTAGGCAATGCACGGCAAGGCAAGGAAAGGGTAACGCATGGGAAAGCACGGTCAGGCGAGGCAAGGCTAAGGCATGACAACGCAAGGCTAGGCAATGCACGGAAAGCAAGCAAAGAGTAACGGAACGCAAGGAAGGCAAGGGAAAGCAAGGGAAGGCAAGGGTAACGGAAGGAACGGCACGGCAAGGGGTAAGAAGGCTAAGGCACGACAACGCAGGGCTAGGCAATGCACGGCAAGGCCAGGAAAGGGTAACGCAGGGGAAGGCACGGTCAGGTGAGGCAAGGATAAGGCACGACAATGCAAGGCTAGGCAATGCACGGCAAGGCAAGTAAAGAGTAACGGAAGGAAAGGAAGGCAAGGCAAAGCCAGGCAAGGCAAGTGTAACAAAAGGCACGCCACCGCAAGGGGAATCAAGGCTAAGGCACGACAACGCACGGCTAGGCAATGCACGGCATGGCAAGGAAGGATAACGCAAGGCAAGGCACGGTGAGGCTAGGCAAGGCTAATGCACTACAACGCAAGGCTAGGCAATGCACGACAATGCAAGGAAAGCTTAAAGCAAAGGAAGGCACGGTCAGGCGAGATAAGGCTAAGGCACGACAACGCAAGGCTACGCAATGCACGGAAGGCAAGCAAAGAGTAACGGAAGGTAAGGAAGGCAAGGGAAAGCAAAGAAAGGCAAGTGTAACGGAAGGAACGGCACGGCAAGGGGAAACAAGGCTAAGGCATGACAACGCACGCTAGGCAATGCACGGCAAGGCAAGGAAAGGGTAACGCATGGGAAAGCACGGTCAGGCGAGGCAAGCCTAAGGCATGACAACGCAAGGCTAGGCAATGCACGGAAAGCAAGCAAAGAGTAACGGAACGCAAGGAAGGTAAGGGAAAGCAAGGGAAGGCAAGGGTAACGGAAGGAACGGCACGGCAAGGGGTAACAAGGGTAAGGCACGACAACGCAGGGCTAGGCAATGCACGGCAAGGCAAGGAAAGAGTAACGGAAGGAAAGGAAGTCAAGGCAAAGCCAGGCAAGGCAAGTGTAACAAAAGGCACGCAACGGCAAGGGGAAACAAGGCTAAGGCACGAGAACACACGGCTAGGAAATGCACGGCAAGGCAAGGAAAGGGTAACGCAAGGCAAGGCACGGTGAGGCTAGGCAAGGCTAATGCACGACAACGCAAGGCTAGGCAATGCACGACAATGCAAGTAAAGCTTAAAGCAAAGGAAGGCACGGTCAGGCGAGATAAGGCTAAGGCACGACAACGCAAGGCTAGGCAATGCACGGAAGGCAAGCAAAGAGTAACGGAAGGTAAGGAAGGCAAGGGAAAGCAAAGAAAGGCAAGTGTAACGGAAGGAACGACACGGCAAGGGGAAACAAGGCTAAGGCACGACAACGCACGCTAGGCAATGCACGGCAAGGCAAGGAAAGGGTAACGCATGGGAAAGCACGGTCAGGCGAGGCAAGGCTAAGGAAAGCCAACGCAAGGCTAGGCAATGCACGGAAAGCAAGCAAGGAGTAACGGAATGCAAGGAAGGAAAGGGAAAGCAAGGGAAGGCAAGGGTAACGGAAGGAACGGCACGGCAAGGGGAAACAAGGCTAAGGCACGACAACGCACGCTAGGCAATGCACGGCAAGGCAAGGAAAGGGTAACGCATGGGAAAGCACGGTCAGGCGAGGCAAGGCTAAGGAAAGCCAACGCAAGGCTAGGCAATGCACGGAAAGCAAGCAAGGAGTAACGGAATGCAAGGAAGGAAAGGGAAAGCAAGGGAAGGCAAGGGTAACGGAAGGAACGGCACGGCAAGGGGTAACAAGGCTAAGGCACGACAACACACGGCTAGGAAATGCACGGCAAGGCAAGGAAAGGGTAACGCAAGGCAAGGCACGGTGAGGCTAGGCAAGGTTAATGCACGACAACGCAAGGCTAGGCAATGCAAGACAATGCAAGGAAAGCTTAAAGCAAAGGAAGACACGGTCAGGCGAGATAAGGCTAAGGCACGACAACGCAAGGCTAGGCAATTCAGGGAAGGCAAGCAAAGAGTAACGGAAGGTAAGCAAGGCAAGGAAAAGGAAGGAAAGGCCAGGGTAACGGAAGGAACGGCACTGCAAGGGGAAACAAGTCTAAGGCACGACACCGAACGCTAGGCAATGAACGGCAAGGCAAGGAAAGGGTAACGCATTTGAAAGCACGGTCAGGCGAGGCAACGCTAAGGCACGACAACGCAAGGCTAGGCAATGCACGGAAGGCAAGCAAAGAGTAACGGAAGGTAAGGAAGGCAAGGGAAAGGAAGGAAAGGCAAGTTTAACGGAAGGAACGGCACGGCAAGGGGAAACAAGGCTAAGGCACGACAACGCACGGCTAGGCAATGCACGGAAAGGCAAGGAAAGGGTAACGCATGGGAAAGCACGGTCAGGCGATGCAAGGCTAAGGCATGACAACGCAAGGCTAGGCAATGCACGGAAAGCAAGCAAAGAGCAACGGAACGCAAGGAAGGCAAGGGAAAGCAAGGGAAGGCAAGGGTAACGGAAGGAACGGAACGGTAAGGGGTAACAAGTGTAAGGCACGGCAACGCAGGGCTACGCAATGCACGGCAAGGCAAGGAAAGGGTAACGCAGGGGAAGGCACGGTCAGGTGAGGCAAGGATAAGGCACGACAATGCAAGGCTAGGCAATGCACGGCAAGGCAAGGAAAGAGTAACGGAAGGAAAGGAAGGCAAGTCAAAGCCAGGAAAGGCAAGTGTAACAAAAGGCACGCCACGGCAAGGGGAAACAAGGCTAAGGCACGACAACGCACGGCTAGGCAATGCACGGCAAGGCAAGGAAAGGGTAACGCAAGGCAAGGCACGGTGAGGCTAGGCAAGGCTAATGCACGACAACGCAAGGCTAGGCAATGCACCACAATGCAAGGAAAGCTTAAAGCAAAGGAAGGCACGGTCAGGCGAGATAAGGCTAAGGCACGACAACGCAAGGCTAGGCAATGCAGGGAAGGGAAGCAAAGAGTAACGGAAGGTAAGCAAGGCAAGGAAAAGCAAGGAAAGGCAAGGGTACCGGAAGGAATTGCACGGCAAGGGGAAACAAGGCTAAGGCACGGCAACGCAGGCTGGGCAATGCACGGCAAGGCAAGGAAAGGGTAACGCATGGGAAAGCACGTTCAGGCGAGGCAAGGCTAAGGCACGACAACGCAAGGCTAGGCAATGCACGGAAGGCAAGCAAAGAGTAACGGAAGGTAAGGAAGGCAAGGGAAAGCAAGGGAAGGCAAGGGTAACGGAAGGAACGGCACGGCAAGGGGTAAGAAGGCTAAGGCACGACAACGCAGGGCTAGGCAATGCACGGCAAGGCCAGGAAAGGGTAACGCAGGGGAAGGCACGGTCAGGTGAGGCAAGGATAAGGCACGGCAATGCAAGGCTAGGCAATGCACGGCAAGGCAAGTAAAGAGTAACGGAAGGAAAGGAAGGCAAGGCAAAGCCAGGCAAGGCAAGTGTAACAAAAGGCACGCCACCGCAAGGGGAATCAAGGCTAAGGCACGACAACGCACGGCTAGGCAATGCACGGCATGGCAAGGAAAGGGTAACGCAAGGCAAGGCACGGTGAGGCTAGGCAAGGCTAATGCACTACAACGCAAGGCTAGGCAATGCACGACAATGCAAGGAAAGCTTAAAGCAAAGGAAGGCACGGTCAGGCGAGATAAGGCTAAGGCACGACAACGCAAGGCTACGCAATGCACGGAAGGCAAGCAAAGAGTAACGGAAGGTAAGGAAGGCAAGGGAAAGCAAAGAAAGGCAAGTGTAACGGAAGGAACGGCACGGCAAGGGGAAACAAGGCTAAGGCATGACAACGCACGCTAGGCAATGCACGGCAAGGCAAGGAAAGGGTAACGCATGGGAAAGCACGGTCAGGCGAGGCAAGCCTAAGGCATGACAACGCAAGGCTAGGCAATGCACGGAAAGCAAGCAAAGAGTAACGGAACGCAAGGAAGGTAAGGGAAAGCAAGGGAAGGCAAGGGTAACGGAAGGAACGGCACGGCAAGGGGTAACAAGGGTAAGGCACGACAACGCAGGGCTAGGCAATGCACGGCAAGGCAAGGAAAGAGTAACGGAAGGAAAGGAAGTCAAGGCAAAGCCAGGCAAGGCAAGTGTAACAAAAAGGCACGCAACGGCAAGGGGAAACAAGGCTAAGGCACGAGAACACACGGCTAGGAAATGCACGGCAAGGCAAGGAAAGGGTAACGCAAGGCAAGGCACGGTTAGGCTAGGCAAGGCTAATGCACGACAACGCAAGGCTAGGCAATGCACGACAATGCAAGTAAAGCTTAAAGCAAAGGAAGGCACGGTCAGGCGAGATAAGGCTAAGGCACGACAACGCAAGGCTAGGCAATGCACGGAAGGCAAGCAAAGAGTAACGGAAGGTAAGGAAGGCAAGGGAAAGCAAAGAAAGGCAAGTGTAACGGAAGGAACGACACGGCAAGGGGAAACAAGGCTAAGGCACGACAACGCACGCTAGGCAATGCACGGCAAGGGAAGGAAAGGGTAACGCATGGGAAAGCACGGTCAGGCGAGGCAAGGCTAAGGAAAGCCAACGCAAGGCTAGGCAATGCACGGAAAGCAAGCAAGGAGTAACGGAATGCAAGGAAGGAAAGGGAAAGCAAGGGAAGGCAAGGGTAACGGAAGGAACGGCACGGCAAGGGGAAACAAGGCTAAGGCACGACAACGCACGCTAGGCAATGCACGGCAAGGCAAGGAAAGGGTAACGCATGGGAAAGCACGGTCAGGCGAGGCAAGGCTAAGGAAAGCCAACGCAAGGCTAGGCAATGCACGGAAAGCAAGCAAGGAGTAACGGAATGCAAGGAAGGAAAGGGAAAGCAAGGGAAGGCAAGGGTAACGGAAGGAACGGCACGGCAAGGGGTAACAAGGCTAAGGCACGACAACACACGGCTAGGAAATGCACGGCAAGGCAAGGAAAGGGTAACGCAAGGCAAGGCACGGTGAGGCTAGGCAAGGTTAATGCACGACAACGCAAGGCTAGGCAATGCAAGACAATGCAAGGAAAGCTTAAAGCAAAGGAAGACACGGTCAGGCGAGATAAGGCTAAGGCACGACAACGCAAGGCTAGGCAATTCAGGGAAGGCAAGCAAAGAGTAACGGAAGGTAAGCAAGGCAAGGAAAAGGAAGGAAAGGCCAGGGTAACGGAAGGAACGGCACTGCAAGGGGAAACAAGTCTAAGGCACGACACCGAACGCTAGGCAATGAACGGCAAGGCAAGGAAAGGGTAACGCATTTGAAAGCACGGTCAGGCGAGGCAACGCTAAGGCACGACAACGCAAGGCTAGGCAATGCACGGAAGGCAAGCAAAGAGTAACGGAAGGTAAGGAAGGCAAGGGAAAGGAAGGAAAGGCAAGTTTAACGGAAGGAACGGCACGGCAAGGGGAAACAAGGCTAAGGCACGACAACGCACGGCTAGGCAATGCACGGAAGGGCAAGGAAAGGGTAACGCATGGGAAAGCACGGTCAGGCGATGCAAGGCTAAGGCATGACAACGCAAGGCTAGGCAATGCACGGAAAGCAAGCAAAGAGCAACGGAACGCAAGGAAGGCAAGGGAAAGCAAGGGAAGGCAAGGGTAACGGAAGGAACGGCACGGTAAGGGGTAACAAGTGTAAGGCATGGCAACGCAGGGCTAGGCAATGCACGGCAAGGCAAGGAAAGGGTAACGCAGGGGAAGGCACGGTCAGGTGAGGCAAGGATAAGGCACGACAATGCAAGGCTAGGCAATGCACGGCAAAGCAAGGAAAGAGTAACGGAAGGAAAGGAAGGCAAGTGAAAGCCAGGAAAGGCAAGTGTAACAAAAGGCACGCCACGGCAAGGGGAAACAAGGCTAAGGCACGACAACGCACGGCTAGGCAATGCACGGCAAGGCAAGGAAAGGGTAACGCAAGGCAAGGCACGGTGAGGCTAGGCAAGGCTAATGCACGACAACGCAAGGCTAGGCAATGCACCACAATGCAAGGAAAGCTTAAAGCAAAGGAAGGCACGGTCAGGCGAGATAAGGCTAAGGCACGACAACGCAAGGCTAGGCAATGCAGGGAAGGGAAGCAAAGAGTAACGGAAGGTAAGCAAGGCAAGGAAAAGCAAGGAAAGGCAAGGGTACCGGAAGGAATTGCACGGCAAGGGGAAACAAGGCTAAGGCACGGCAACGCAGGCTGGGCAATGCACGGCAAGGCAAGGAAAGGGTAACGCATGGGAAAGCACGTTCAGGCGAGGCAAGGCTAAGGCACGACAACGCAAGGCTAGGCAATGCACGGAAGGCAAGCAAAGAGTAACGGAAGGTAAGGAAGGCAAGGGAAAGCAAGGAAAGGCAAGGGTAACGGGAGGAACGGCACGGCAAGGGGGAACAAGTCTAAGGCACGACACCGAACGCTAGGCAATGAACGGCAAGGCAAGTAAAGGGTAACGCATGGGAAAGCACGGTCAGGCGAGGCAAGGCTAAGGCACGACAACGCAAGGCTAGGCAATGCACGGAAGGCAAGCAAAGAGTAACGGAAGGAAAGGAAGGCAAGGCAAAGCCAGGCAAGGCAAGTGTAACAAAAGGCACGCCACGGCAAGGGGAATCAAGGCTAAGGCACGACAACGCACGGCTAGGCAATGCACGGCAAGGCAAGGAAAGGGTAACGCAAGGCAAGGCACGGTGAGGCTAGGCAAGGCTAATGCACGACAACGCAAGGCTAGGCAATGCACGATAATGCAAGGAAAGCTTAAAGGAAAGGAAGGCACGGTCAGGCGAGATAAGGCTAAGGCACGACAACGCAAGGCTAGGCAATGCACGGCAAGGCAAGGAAAGGGTAACGCATGGGAAAGCACAGCAGGCGAGGCAAGCCTAAGGCATGACAACGCATGGCTAGGCAATGCACGGAAAGCAAGCAAAGAGTAACGGAATGCAAGGAAGGCAAGGGAAAGCAAGGGAAGGCAAGGGTAACGGAAGGAACGGCACGGCAAGGGGTAACAAGGCTAAGGCACGACAACGCAGGGCTAGGCAATGCACGGCAAGGCAAGGAAAGAGTAACGGAAGGAAAGGAAGGCAAGGCAAAGCCAGGCAAGGAAAGTGTAACAAAAGGCAGGCAACGGCAAGGGGAAACAAGGCTAAGGCACGACAACACACGGCTAGGAAATGCACGGCAAGGCAAGGAAAGGGTAACGCAAGGCAAGGCACGGTGAGGCTAGGCAAGGCTAATGCACGACAACGCAAGGCTAGGCAAGGCACGACAATGCAAGTAAAGCTTAAAGCAAAGGAAGGCACGGTCAGGCGAGATAAGTCTAAGGAACGACAACGCAAGGCTAGGCAATGCAGGGAAGGCAAGCAAAGAGTAACGGAAGGTAAGGAAGGCAAGGGAAAGCAAGGAAAGGCAATGGTAACGGAAGGAACGGCACGGCAAGGGGAAACAAGTCTAAGGCACGACAACGCACGCTAGGCAATGCACGGCAAGGCAAGGAAAGGGTAACGCATGGGAAAGCACGGTCAGGGGAGGCAAGGCTAAGGCACGACAACGCAAGGCTTGGCAATGCACGGAAGGAAAGCAAAGAGTAACGGAAGGTAAGGAAGGCAAGGGAAAGCAAAGAAAGGCAAGCGTAACGGAAGGAACGGCACGGCAAGGGGAAACAAGGCTAAGGCACGACAACGCACGCTAGGCAATGCACGGCAAGGCAAGGAAAGGGTAACGCAAGGCAAAGCACGGTCAGGCGAGGCAAGGCTAAGGAAAGCCAACGCAAGGCTAGGCAATGCACGGAAAGCAAGCAAGGAGTAACGGAATGCAAGGAAGGAAAGGGAAAGCAAGGGAAGTCAAGGGTAACGGAAGGAACGGCACGGCAAGGGGTAACAAGGCTAAGGCACGACAACACACGGGTAGGAAACGCACGGAAAGGCAAGGAAAGGGTAACACAAGGCAAGGCACGGTGAGGCTAGGCAAGGCTAATGCACGACAACGCAAGGCTAGGCAATGCACGATAATGCAAGGAAAGCTTAAAGGAAAGGAAGGCACGGTCAGGGGAGATAAGGCTAAGGCACGACAACGCAAGGCTAGGCAATGCACGGCAAGGCAAGCAAAGAGTAACGGAAGGTAAGCAAGGCAAGGAAAAGGAAGGAAAGGCCAGGGTAACGGAAGGAACGGCACGGCAAGGGGAAACAAGTCTAAGGCACGACACCGACCGCTAGGCAATGAACGGCAAGGCAAGGAAAGGGTAACGCATTTGAAAGCACGGTCATGCGAGGCAACGCTAAGGCACGACAACGCAAGGCTAGGCAATGCACGGAAGGCAAGCAAAGAGTAACGGAAGGTAAGGAAGGCAAGGGAAAGGAAGGAAAGGCAAGTGTAACGGAAGGAACGGCACGGCAAGGGGAAACAAGGCTAAGGCACGACAACGCACGTTAGGCAATGCACGGCAAGGCAAGGAAAGGGTAACGCATGGGAAAGCACGGTCAGGCGAGGCAAGGCTAAGGCATGACAACGCAAGGCTAGGCAATGCACGGAAAGCAAGCAAAGAGTAACGGAACGCAAGGAAGGCAAGGGAAAGCAAGGGAAGGCAAGGGTAACGGAAGGAACGGCACGGCAAGGGGTAAGAAGGCTAAGGCACGACAACGCAGGGCTAGGCAATGCACGGCAAGGCCAGGAAAGGGTAACGCAGGGGAAGGCACGGTCAGGTGAGGCAAGGATAAGGCACGACAATGCAAGGCTAGGCAATGCACGGCAAGGCAAGTAAAGAGTAACGGAAGGAAAGGAAGGCAAGGCAAAGCCAGGCAAGGCAAGTGTAACAAAAGGCACGCCACCGCAAGGGGAATCAAGGCTAAGGCACGACAACGCACGGCTAGGCAATGCACGGCATGGCAAGGAAAGGGTAACGCAAGGCAAGGCACGGTGAGGCTAGGCAAGGCTAATGCACGACAACGCAAGGCTAGGCAATGCACGACAATGCAAGGAAAGCTTAAAGCAAAGGAAGGCACGGTCAGGCGAGATAAGGCTAAGGCACGACAACGCAAGGCTACGCAATGCACGGAAGGCAAGCAAAGAGTAACGGAAGGTAAGGAAGGCAAGGGAAAGCAAAGAAAGGCAAGTGTAACAAAAGGCACGCCACGGCAAGGGGAAACAAGGCTAAGGCACGACAACGCACGGCTAGGCAATGCACGGCAAGGCAAGGAAAGGGTAACGCAAGGCAAGGCACGGTGAGGCTAGGCAAGGCTAATGCACGACAACGCAAGGCTAGGCAATGCACCACAATGCAAGGAAAGCTTAAAGCAAAGGAAGGCACGGTCAGGCGAGATAAGGCTAAGGCACGACAACGCAAGGCTAGGCAATGCAGGGAAGGGAAGCAAAGAGTAACGGAAGGTAAGCAAGGCAAGGAAAAGCAAGGAAAGGCAAGGGTAACGGAAGGAATTGCACGGCAAGGGGAAACAAGGCTAAGGCACGGCAACGCAGGCTGGGCAATGCACGGCAAGGCAAGGAAAGGGTAACGCATGGGAAAGCACGTTCAGGCGAGGCAAGGCTAAGGCACGACAACGCAAGGCTAGGCAATGCACGGAAGGCAAGCAAAGAGTAACGGAAGGTAAGGAAGGCAAGGGAAAGCAAGGAAAGGCAAGGGTAACGGAAGGAACGGCACGGCAAGGGGTAACAAGGCTAAGGCACGACACCGCACGGCTAGGCAATGCACGGCAAGGCAAGGAAAGGGTAACGCATGGGAAAGCACGGTCAGGCGAGGCAAGGCTAAGGCACGACAACGCAAGGCTAGGCAATGCACGGAAGGCAAGCAAAGAGTAACGGAAGGAAAGGAAGGCAAGGCAAAGCCAGGCAAGGCAAGTGTAACAAAAGGCACGCCACGGCAAGGGGAATCAAGGCTAAGGCACGACAACGCACGGCTAGGCAATGCACGGCAAGGCAAGGAAAGGGTAACGCAAGGCAAGGCACGGTGAGGCTAGGCAAGGCTAATGCACGACAACGCAAGGCTAGGCAATGCACGATAATGCAAGGAAAGCTTAAAGGAAAGGAAGGCACGGTCAGGCGAGATAAGTCTAAGGCACGACAACGCAAGGCTAGGCAATGCACGGCAAGGCAAGGAAAGGGTAACGCATGGGAAAGCACAGCAGGCGAGGCAAGCCTAAGGCATGACAACGCATGGCTAGGCAATGCACGGAAAGCAAGCAAAGAGTAACGGAATGCAAGGAAGGCAAGGGAAAGCAAGGGAAGGCAAGGGTAACGGAAGGAACGGCACGGCAAGGGGTAACAAGGCTAAGGCACGACAACGCAGGGCTAGGCAATGCACGGCAAGGCAAGGAAAGAGTAACGGAAGGAAAGGAAGGCAAGGCAAAGCCAGGCAAGGAAAGTGTAACAAAAGGCAGGCAACGGCAAGGGGAAACAAGGCTAAGGCACGACAACACACGGCTAGGAAATGCACGGCAAGGCAAGGAAAGGGTAACGCAAGGCAAGGCACGGTGAGGCTAGGCAAGGCTAATGCACGACAACGCAAGGCTAGGCAAGGCACGACAATGCAAGTAAAGCTTAAAGCAAAGGAAGGCACGGTCAGGCGAGATAAGTCTAAGGAACGACAACGCAAGGCTAGGCAATGCAGGGAAGGCAAGCAAAGAGTAACGGAAGGTAAGGAAGGCAAGGGAAAGCAAGGAAAGGCAATGGTAACGGAAGGAACGGCACGGCAAGGGGAAACAAGTCTAAGGCACGACAACGCACGCTAGGCAATGCACGGCAAGGCAAGGAAAGGGTAACGCATGGGAAAGCACGGTCAGGGGAGGCAAGGCTAAGGCACGACAACGCAAGGCTTGGCAATGCACGGAAGGAAAGCAAAGAGTAACGGAAGGTAAGGAAGGCAAGGGAAAGCAAAGAAAGGCAAGCGTAACGGAAGGAACGGCACGGCAAGGGGAAACAAGGCTAAGGCACGACAACGCACGCTAGGCAATGCACGGCAAGGCAAGGAAAGGGTAACGCATGGGAAAGCACGGTCAGGCGAGGCAAGGCTAAGGAAAGCCAACGCAAGGCTAGGCAATGCACGGAAAGCAAGCAAGGAGTAACGGAATGCAAGGAAGGAAAGGGAAAGCAAGGGAAGGCAAGGGTAACGGAAGGAACGGCACGGCAAGGGGTAACAAGGCTAAGGCACGACAACACACGGGTAGGAAACGCACGGAAAGGCAAGGAAAGGGTAACACAAGGCAAGGCACGGTGAGGCTAGGCAAGGCTAATGCACGACAACGCAAGGCTAGGCAATGCACGATAATGCAAGGAAAGCTTAAAGCAAAGGAAGGCACGGTCAGGCGAGATAAGGCTAAGGCACGACAACGCAAGGCTAGGCAATGCACGGAAGGCAAGCAAAGAGTAACGGAAGGTAAGCAAGGCAAGGAAAAGGAAGGAAAGGCCAGGGTAACGGAAGGAACGGCACGGCAAGGGGAAACAAGTCTAAGGCACGACACCGACCGCTAGGCAATGAAGGGCAAGGCAAGGAAAGGGTAACGCATTTGAAAGCACGGTCATGCGAGGCAACGCTAAGGCACGACAACGCAAGGCTAGGCAATGCACGGAAGGCAAGCAAAGAGTAACGGAAGGTAAGGAAGGCAAGGGAAAGCAAGGAAAGGCAAGTGTAACGGAAGGAACGGCACGGCAAGGGGAAACAAGGCTAAGGCACGACAACGCACGTTAGGCAATGCACGGCAAGGCAAGGAAAGGGTAACGCATGGGAAAGCACGGTCAGGCGAGGCAAGGCTAAGGCATGACAACGCAAGGCTAGGCAATGCACGGAAAGCAAGCAAAGAGTAACGGAACGCAAGGAAGGCAAGGGAAAGCAAGGGAAGGCAAGGGTAACGGAAGGAACGGCACGGCAAGGGGAAACAAGGCTAAGGCACGACAACGCACGGCTAGGCAATGCACGGCAAGGCCAGGAAAGGGTAACGCAAGGGAAGGCACGGTCAGGCGAGGCAAGGCTAAGGCACGACAATGCAAGGCTAGGCAATGCACGGCAAGGCAAGCAAAGAGTAACGGAAGGAAAGGAAGGCAAGGCAAAGCCAGGCAAGGCAAGTGTAACAAAAGGCACGCCACGGCAAGGGGAATCAAGGCTAAGGCACGACAACGCACGGCTAGGCAATGCACGGCAAGGCAAGGAAAGGGTAACGCAAGGCAAGGCACGGTGAGGCTAGGCAAGGCTAATGCACGACAACGCAAGGCTAGGCAATGCACGATAATGCAAGGAAAGCTTAAAGGAAAGGAAGGCACGGTCAGGCGAGATAAGTCTAAGGCACGACAACGCAAGGCTAGGCAATGCACGGCAAGGCAAGGAAAGGGTAACGCATGGGAAAGCACAGCAGGCGAGGCAAGCCTAAGGCATGACAACGCATGGCTAGGCAATGCACGGAAAGCAAGCAAAGAGTAACGGAATGCAAGGAAGGCAAGGGAAAGCAAGGGAAGGCAAGGGTAACGGAAGGAACGGCACGGCAAGGGGTAACAAGGCTAAGGCACGACAACGCAGGGCTAGGCAATGCACGGCAAGGCAAGGAAAGAGTAACGGAAGGAAAGGAAGGCAAGGCAAAGCCAGGCAAGGAAAGTGTAACAAAAGGCAGGCAACGGCAAGGGGAAACAAGGCTAAGGCACGACAACACACGGCTAGGAAATGCACGGCAAGGCAAGGAAAGGGTAACGCAAGGCAAGGCACGGTGAGGCTAGGCAAGGCTAATGCACGACAACGCAAGGCTAGGCAAGGCACGACAATGCAAGTAAAGCTTAAAGCAAAGGAAGGCACGGTCAGGCGAGATAAGTCTAAGGAACGACAACGCAAGGCTAGGCAATGCAGGGAAGGCAAGCAAAGAGTAACGGAAGGTAAGGAAGGCAAGGGAAAGCAAGGAAAGGCAATGGTAACGGAAGGAACGGCACGGCAAGGGGAAACAAGTCTAAGGCACGACAACGCACGCTAGGCAATGCACGGCAAGGCAAGGAAAGGGTAACGCATGGGAAAGCACGGTCAGGGGAGGCAAGGCTAAGGCACGACAACGCAAGGCTTGGCAATGCACGGAAGGAAAGCAAAGAGTAACGGAAGGTAAGGAAGGCAAGGGAAAGCAAAGAAAGGCAAGCGTAACGGAAGGAACGGCACGGCAAGGGGAAACAAGGCTAAGGCACGACAACGCACGCTAGGCAATGCACGGCAAGGCAAGGAAAGGGTAACGCATGGGAAAGCACGGTCAGGCGAGGCAAGGCTAAGGAAAGCCAACGCAAGGCTAGGCAATGCACGGAAAGCAAGCAAGGAGTAACGGAATGCAAGGAAGGAAAGGGAAAGCAAGGGAAGGCAAGGGTAACGGAAGGAACGGCACGGCAAGGGGTAACAAGGCTAAGGCACGACAACACACGGGTAGGAAACGCACGGAAAGGCAAGGAAAGGGCAACGCAAGGCAAGGCACGGTGAGGCTAGGCAAGGTTAATGCACGACAACGCAAGGCTAGGCAATGCACGACAATGCAAGGAAAGCTTAAAGCAAAGGAAGGCACGGTCAGGCGAGATAAGGCTAAGGCACGAGATCGCAAGGCTAGGCAATTCAGGGAAGGCAAGCAAAGAGTAACGGAAGGTAAGCAAGGCAAGGAAAAGGAAGGAAAGGCCAGGGTAACGGAAGGAACGGCACGGCAAGGGGAAACAAGTCTAAGGCACGACACCGAACGCTAGGCAATGAACGGCAAGGCAAGGAAAGGGTAACGCATTTGAAAGCACGGTCAGGCGAGGCAACGCTAAGGCACGACAACGCAAGGCTAGGCAATGCACGGAAGGCAAGCAAAGTGTAACGGAAGGTAAGGAAGGCAAGGGAAAGGAAGGAAAGGCAAGTGTAACGGAAGGAACGGCACGGCAAGGGGAAACAAGGCAAAGGCACGACAACGCACGGGTAGGCAATGCACGGAAAGGCAAGGAAAGGGTAACGCATGGGAAAGCACGGTCAGGCGAGGCAAGGCTAAGGCATGACAACGCAAGGCTAGGCAATGCACGGAAAGCAAGCAAAGAGTAACGGAACGCAAGGAAGGCAAGGGAAAGCAAGGGAAGGCAAGGGTAACGGAAGGAACGGCACGGCAAGGGGTAAGAAGGCTAAGGCACGACAACGCAGGGCTAGGCAATGCACGGCAAGGCAAGGAAAGGGTAACGCAGGGGAAGGCACGGTCAGGTGAGGCAAGGATAAGGCACGACAATGCAAGGCTAGGCAATGCACGGCAAGGTAAGTAAAGAGTAACGGAAGGAAAGGAAGGCAAGGCAAAGCCAGGCAAGGCAAGTGTAACAAAAGGCACGGCACGGCAAGGGGAATCAAGGCTAAGGCTAGAAAACGCACGGCTAGGCAATGCACGGAAGCCAAGGAAAGGGTAACGCAAGGCAAGGCACGGTGAGGCTAGTCAAGGCTAATGCACGACAACGCAAGTCTAGGCAATGCACGACAATGCAAGGAAACTTAAAGCAAAGGAAGGCACTGTCAGGCGAGATAAGGCTAAGGCACGACAACGCAAGGCTAGGCAATGCACGGAAGGCAAGCAAAGAGTAACGGAAGGTAAGGAAGGCAAGGGAAAGCAAAGAAAGGCAAGTGTAACGGAAGGAACGGCACGGCAAGGGGAAACAAGGCTAAGGCACGACAACGCACGCTAGGCAATGCACGGCAAGGCAAGGAAAGGGTAACGCATGGGAAAGCACGGTCAGGCGAGGCAAGCCTAAGGCATGACAACGCAAGGCTAGGCAATGCACGGAAAGCAAGCAAAGAGTAACGGAACGCAAGGAAGGCAAGGGAAAGCAAGGGAAGGCAAGGGTAACGGAAGGAACGGCACGGCAAGGGGTAACAAGGCTAAGGCACGACAACGCAGGGCTAGGCAATGCACGGCAAGGCAAGGAAAGAGTAACGGAAGGAAAGGAAGGCAAGGCAAAGCCAGGCAAGGCAAGTGTAACAAAAGGCACGCCACTGCAAGGGGAAACAAGGCTAAGGCACGACAACGCACGGCTAGGCAATGCACGGCAAGGCAAGGAAAGGGTAACGCAAGGCAAGGCACGGTGAGGCTAGGCAAGGCTAATGCACGACAACGCAAGGCTAGGCAATGCACGACAATGCAAGGAAAACTTAAAGCAAAGGAAGGCACGGTCAGGCGAGATAAGGCTAAGGCACGACAACGCAAGGCTAGGCAATGCAGGGAAGGTAAGCAAAGAGTAACGGAAGGTAAGCAAGGCAAGGAAAAGCAAGGAAAGGCAAGGGTAACGGAAGGAATTGCATGGCAAGGGGAAACAAGGCTAAGGCACGGCAACGCAGGCTGGGCAATGCACGGCAAGGCAAGGAAAGGGTAACGCAGGGGAAGGCACGGTCAGGTGAGGCAAGGATAAGTCACGACAATGCAAGCCTAGGCAATGCACGGCAAGGCAAGGAAAGAGTAACGGAAGGAAAGGAAGGCAAGTCAAAGCCAGGAAAGGCAAGTGTAACAAAAGGCACGCCACGGCAAGGGGAAACAAGGCTAAGGCACGACAACGCACGGCTAGGCAATGCACGGCAAGGCAAGGAAAGTGTAACGCAAGGCAATGCACGGTGAGGCTAGGCAAGGCTAATGCACGACAACGCAAGGCTAGGCAATGCACGACAATGCAAGGAAAGCTTAAAGCAAAGGAAGGCACGGTCAGGCGAGATAAGGCTAAGGCACGACAACGCAAGGCTAGGCAATGCAGGGAAGGGAAGCAAAGAGTAACGGAAGGTAAGCAAGGCAAGGAAAAGCAAGGAAAGACCAGGGTAACGGAAGGAACGGCACGGCAAGGGGAAACAAGTCTAAGGCACGACACCGAACGCTAGGCAATGAACGGCAAGGCAAGGAAAGGGTAACGCATTTGAAAGCACGGTCAGGCGAGGCAAGGCTAAGGCACGACAACGCAAGGCTAGGCAATGCACGGAAGGCAAGCAAAGTGTAACGGAAGGTAAGGAAGGCAAGGGAAAGGAAGGAAAGGCAAGGGTAACGGAAGGAACGGCACGGCAAGGGGTAAGAAGGCTAAGGCACGACAACGCAGGGCTAGGCAATGCACGGCAAGGCAAGGAAGGGGTAACGCAGGGGAAGGCACGGTCAGGTGAGGCAAGGATAAGGCACGACAATGCAAGGCTAGGCAATGCACGGCAAGGCAAGGAAAGAGTAACGGAAGGAAAGGAAGGCAAGGAAAAGCCAGGCAAGGCAAGTGTAACAAAAGGCACGCCACGGCAAGGGGAATCAAGGCTAAGGCACGACAACGCACGGCTAGGCAATGCACGGCAAGGCAAGGAAAGGGTAACGCAAGGCAAGGCACGGTGAGGCTAGGCAAGGCTAATGCACGACAACGCAAGGCTAGGCAATGCACGACAATGCAAGGAAAGCTTAAAGCAAAGGAAGGCACGGTCAGGCGAGATAAGGCTAAGGCACGACAACGCAAGGCTAGGCAATGCACGGAAGGCAAGCAAAGAGTAACGGAAGGTAAGGAAGGCAAGGGAAAGCAAGGAAAGGCAAGGGTAACGGAAGGAATTGCACGGCAAGGGGAAAAAAGGCTAAGGCACGGCAACGCAGGCTGGGCAATGCACGGCAAGGCAAGGAAAGGGTAACGCAGGGGAAGGCACGGTCAGGTGAGGCAAGGATAAGTCACGACAATGCAAGCCTAGGCAATGCACGGCAAGGCAAGGAAAGAGTAACGGAAGGAAAGGAAGGCAAGTCAAAGCCAGGAACGGCAAGTGTAACAAAAGGCACGCCACGGCAAGGGGAAACAAGGCTAAGGCACGACAACGCACGGCTAGGCAATGCACGGCAAGGCAAGGAAAGGGTAACGCAAGGCAATGCACGGTGAGGCTAGGCAAGGCTAATGCACGACAACGCAAGGCTAGGCAATGCACGACAATGCAAGGAAAACTTAAAGCAAAGGAAGGCACGGTCAGGCGAGATAAGGCTAAGGCACGACATCGCAAGGCTAGGCAATGCAGGGAAGGGAAGCAAAGAGTAACGGAAGGTAAGCTAGGCAAGGAAAAGCAAGGAAAGGCCAGGGTAACGGAAGGAACGGCACGGCAAGGGGAAACAAGTCTAAGGCACGACACCGAACGCTAGGCAATGAACGGCAAGGCAAGGAAAGGGTAACGCATTTGAAAGCACGGTCAGGCGAGGCAACGCTAAGGCACGACAACGCAAGGCTAGGCAATGCACGGAAGGCAAGCAAAGTGTAACGGAAGGTAAGGAAGGCAAGGGAAAGCAGGGAAAGGCAAGTGTAACGGAAGGAACGGCACGGCAAGGGGAAAAAAGGCAAAGGCACGACAACGCACGGGTAGGCAATGAACGGCAAGGCAAGGAAAGGGTAACGCATGGGAAAGCACGGTCAGGCGAGGCAAGGCTAAGGCATGACAACGCAAGGCTAGGCAATGCACGGAAAGCAAGCAAAGAGTAACGGAACGCAAGGAAGGCAAGGGAAAGCAAGGGAAGGCAAGGGTAACGGAAGGAACGGCACGGCAAGGGGTAAGAAGGCTAAGGCACGACAACGCAGGGCTAGGCAATGCACGGCAAGGCAAGGAAAGGGTAACGCAGGGGAAGGCACGGTCAGGTGAGGCAAGGATAAGGCACGACAATGCAAGGCTAGGCAATGCACGGCAAGGCAAGTAAAGAGTAACGGAAGGAAAGGAAGGCAAGGCAAAGCCAGGCAAGGCAAGTGTAACAAAAGGCACGCCACGGCAAGGGGAATCAAGGCTAAGGCACGAAAACGCACGGCTAGGCAATGCACGGCATGGCAAGGAAAGGGTAACGCAAGGCAAGGCACGGTGAGGCTAGGCAAGGCTAATGCACGACAACGCAAGGCTAGGCAATGCACGACAATGCAAGGAAAGCTTAAAGCAAAGGAAGGCACGGTCAGGCGAGATAAGGCTAAGGCACGACAACGCAAGGCTAGGCAATGCACGGAAGGCAAGCAAAGAGTAACGGAAGGTAAGGAAGGCAAGGGAAAGCAAAGAAAGGCAAGTGTAACGGAAGGAACGGCACGGCAAGGGGAAACAAGGCTAAGGCACGACAACGCACGCTAGGCAATGCACGGCAAGGCAAGGAAAGGGTAACGCATGGGAAAGCACGGTCAGGCGAGGCAAGCCTAAGGCATGACAACGCAAGGCTAGGCAATGCACGGAAAGCAAGCAAAGAGTAACGGAACGCAAGGAAGGCAAGGGAAAGCAAGGGAAGGCAAGGGTAACGGAAGGAACGGCACGGCAAGGGGTAGCAAGGCTAAGGCACGACAACGCAGGGCTAGGCAATGCACGGCAAGGCAAGGAAAGAGTAACGGAAGGAAAGGAAGGCAAGGCAAAGCCAGGCAAGGCAAGTGTAACAAAAGGCACGCCACGGCAATGGGAAACAAGGCTAAGGCACGACAACGCATGGCTAGGCAATGCACGGCAAGGCAAGGAAAGGGTAACGCAAGGCAAGGCACGGTGAGGCTAGGCAAGGCTAATGCACGACAACGCAAGGCTAGGCAATGCACGACAATGCAAGGAAAACTTAAAGCAAAGGAAGGCACGGTCAGGCGAGATAAGGCTAAGGCACGACAACGCAAGGCTAGGCAATGCAGGGAAGGGAAGCAAAGAGTAACGGAAGGTAAGCAAGGCAAGGAAAAGCAAGGAAAGGCAAGGGTAACGGAAGGAATTGCACGGCAAGGGGAAACAAGGCTAAGGCACGGCAACGCAGGCTGGGCAATGCACGGCAAGGCAAGGAAAGGGTAACGCAGGGGAAGGCACGGTCAGGTGAGGCAAGGATAAGTCACGACAATGCAAGCCTAGGCAATGCACGGCAAGGCAAGGAAAGAGTAACGGAAGGAAAGGAAGGCAAGTCAAAGCCAGGAAAGGCAAGTGTAACAAAAGGCACGCCACGGCAAGGGGAAACAAGGCTAAGGCACGACAACGCACGGCTAGGCAATGCACGGCAAGGCAAGGAAATGGTAACGCAAGGCAAGGCACGGTGAGGTTAGGCAAGGCTAATGCACGACAACGCAAGGCTAGGCAATGCACGACAATGTAAGGAAAACTTAAAGCAAAGGAAGGCACGGTCAGGCGAGATAAGGCTAAGGCACGACAACGCAAGGCTAGGCAATGCAGGGAAGGGAAGCAAAGAGTAACGGAAGGTAAGCAAGGCAAGGAAAAGCAAGGAAAGGCAAGGGTAACGGAAGGAATTGCACGGCAAGGGGAAACAAGGCTAAAGCACGGCAACGCAGGCTGGGCAATGCACGGCAAGGCAAGGAAAGGGTAACGCATGGGAAAGCACGTTCAGGCGAGGCAAGGCTAAGGCACGACAACGCAAGGCTAGGCAATGCACGGAAGGCAAGCAAAGAGTGACGGAAGGTAAAGAAGACAAGGGAAAGCAAAGAAAGGCAAGTGTAACGGAAGGAACTGCACGGCAAAGGGAAACAAGGCTAAGGCACGACAACGCACAGCTAGGCAAAGCACGGCAAGGCAAGCAAAGGGTAACGCAAGGCAATGCACGGTGAGGCTAGACAAGGCTAATGCACGAAAACGCAAGGCTAGGCAATGCACGACAATGCAAGGAAAGCTTAAAGCAAAGGAAGGCAAGGTCAGGCGAGATAAGGCAAAGGCACGACAACGCAAGGCTAGGCAATTCAGGGAAGGCAAGCAAAGAGTAACGGAAGGTAAGGAAGGCAAGGAAAAGCAAGGAAAGGCAAGGGTAACGGAAGGAACGGCACGGCAAGGGGGGAACAAGTCTAAGGCACGACACCGAACGCTAGGCAATGAACGGCAAGGCAAGGAAAGGGTAAGGAATGGGAAAGCACGGTCAGGCGAGGCAAGGCTAAGGCACGACAACGCAAGGCTAGGCAATGCACGGAAGGCAAGCAAAGAGTGACGGAAGGTAAGGAAGGCAAGGGAAAGCAAGGAAAGGCAAGTGTAACGGAAGGAACGGCACGGCCAGGGGAAACAAGGCTAAGGCACGACAACGCACGCTAGGCAATGCACGGCAAGGCAAGGAAAGGGTAACGCATGGGAAAGCACGGTCAGGCTAGGCAAGGCTAATGCACGACAACGCAAGGCTAGGCAATGCACGACAATGCAAGGAAAGCTTAAAGCAAAGGAAGGCACGGTCAGGCGAGATAAGGCTAAGGCACGACAACGCAAGGCTAGGCAATGCACGGAAGGCAAGCAAAGAGTAACGGAAGGTAAGGAAGGCAAGGGAAAGCAAAGAAAGGCAAGTGTAACGGAAGGAACGGCACGGCAAGGGGAAACAAGGCTAAGGCACGACAACGCACGCTAGGCAATGCACGGCAAGGCAAGGAAAGGGTAACGCATGGGAAAGCACGGTCAGGCGAGGCAAGCCTAAGGCATGACAACGCAAGGCTAGGCAATGCACGGAAAGCAAGCAAAGAGTAACGGAACGCAAGGAAGGCAAGGGAAAGCAAGGGAAGGCAAGGGTAACGGAAGGAACGGCACGGCAAGGGTTAACAAGGCTAAGGCACGACAACGCAGGGCTAGGCAATGCACGGCAAGGCAAGGAAAGAGTAACGGAAGGAAAGGAAGGCAAGGCAAAGCCAGGCAAGGCAAGTGTAACAAAAGGCACGCAACGGCAAGGGGAAACAAGGCTAAGGCACGACAACACACGGCTAGGAAATGCACGGCAAGGCAAGGAAAGGGTAACGCAAGGCAAGGCACGGTGAGGCTAGGCAAGGCTAATGCACGACAACGCAAGGCTAGGCAAGGCACGACAATGCAAGGAAAGCTTAAAGCAAAGGAAGGCACGGTCAGGCGAGATAAGGCTAAGGCACGACAAGGCAAGGCTAGGCAATGCACGGAAGGCAAGCAAAGAGTAACGGAAGGTAAGGAAGGCAAGGGAAAGCAAAGAAAGGCAAGTGTAACGGAAGGAACGGCACGGCAAGGGGAAACAAGGCTAAGGCACGACAACGCAAGCTAGGCAATGCACGGCAAGGCAAGTAAAGGGTAACGCATGGGAAAGCACGGTCAGGCGAGGCAAGGCTAAGGAAAGCCAACGCAAGGCTAGGCAATGCACGGAAAGTAAGCAAGGAGTAACGGAATGGAAGGAAGGAAAGGGAAAGCAAAGAAAGGCAAGTGTAACGGAAGGAACGGCACGGCAAGGGGAAACAAGGCTAAGGCACGACAAGGCACGGCTAGGCAATGCACGGCAAGGCAAGCAAAGGGTAACGCAAGGAAAGGCACGGTGAGGCTAGGCAAGGCTAATGCACGAAAACGCAAGGCTAGGCGATGCACGACAATGCAAGGAAAGAGTAACGGAAGGTAAGGAAGGCAAGGGAAAGCCAGGAAAGGCAATGGTAACGGAAGGAACGGAACGGCAAGGGGAAACAAGGCTAAGGCACGACAACGCACGCTAGGCAATGCACGGCAAGGCAAGGAAAGGGTAACGCATGGGAAAGCACGGTCAGGCGAGGCAAGCCTAAGGCATGACAACGCAAGGCTAGGCAATGCACGGAAAGCAAGCAAAGAGTAACGGAACGCAAGGAAGGCAAGGGAAAGCAAGGGAAGGCAAGGGTAACGGAAGGCACGACACGGCAATGGGAAACAAGGCTAAGGCAGGACAATGCACGGGTAGGCAATGCACGGCAAGGCAAGGAAAGGGTAACGCAAGGCAAGGCACGGTGAGGCTAGGCAAGGCTAATGCACGACAACGCAAGGCTAGGCAATGCACGACAATGCAAGGAAAACTTAAAGCAAAGGAAGGCACGGTCAGGCGAGATAAGGCTAAGGCACGACAACGCAAGGCTAGGCAATGCAGGGAAGGGAAGCAAAGAGTAACGGAAGGTAAGCAAGGCAAGGAAAAGCAAGGAAAGGCAAGGGTAACGGAAGGAATTGCACGGCAAGGGGAAACAAGGCTAAGGCACGGCAACGCAGGCTGGGCAATGCACGGCAAGGCAAGGAAAGGGTAACGCAGGGGAAGGCACGGTCAGGTGAGGCAAGGATAAGTCACGACAATGCAAGCCTAGGCAATGCACGGCAAGGCAAGGAAAGAGTAACGGAAGGAAAGGAAGGCAAGTCAAAGCCAGGAAAGGCAAGTGTAACAAAAGGCACGCCACGGCAAGGGGAAACAAGGCTAAGGCACGACAACGCACGGCTAGGCAATGCACGGCAAGGCAAGGAAATGGTAACGCAAGGCAAGGCACGGTGAGGTTAGGCAAGGCTAATGCACGACAACGCAAGGCTAGGCAATGCACGACAATGTAAGGAAAACTTAAAGCAAAGGAAGGCACGGTCAGGCGAGATAAGGCTAAGGCACGACAACGCAAGGCTAGGCAATGCAGGGAAGGGAAGCAAAGAGTAACGGAAGGTAAGCAAGGCAAGGAAAAGCAAGGAAAGGCAAGGGTAACGGAAGGAATTGCACGGCAAGGGGAAACAAGGCTAAAGCACGGCAACGCAGGCTGGGCAATGCACGGCAAGGCAAGGAAAGGGTAACGCATGGGAAAGCACGTTCAGGCGAGGCAAGGCTAAGGCACGACAACGCAAGGCTAGGCAATGCACGGAAGGCAAGCAAAGAGTGACGGAAGGTAAAGAAGACAAGGGAAAGCAAAGAAAGGCAAGTGTAACGGAAGGAACTGCACGGCAAAGGGAAACAAGGCTAAGGCACGACAACGCACAGCTAGGCAAAGCACGGCAAGGCAAGCAAAGGGTAACGCAAGGCAATGCACGGTGAGGCTAGACAAGGCTAATGCACGAAAACGCAAGGCTAGGCAATGCACGACAATGCAAGGAAAGCTTAAAGCAAAGGAAGGCAAGGTCAGGCGAGATAAGGCAAAGGCACGACAACGCAAGGCTAGGCAATTCAGGGAAGGCAAGCAAAGAGTAACGGAAGGTAAGGAAGGCAAGGAAAAGCAAGGAAAGGCAAGGGTAACGGAAGGAACGGCACGGCAAGGGGGAACAAGTCTAAGGCACGACACCGAACGCTAGGCAATGAACGGCAAGGCAAGGAAAGGGTAAGGAATGGGAAAGCACGGTCAGGCGAGGCAAGGCTAAGGCACGACAACGCAAGGCTAGGCAATGCACGGAAGGCAAGCAAAGAGTGACGGAAGGTAAGGAAGGCAAGGGAAAGCAAGGAAAGGCAAGTGTAACGGAAGGAACGGCACGGCCAGGGGAAACAAGGCTAAGGCACGACAACGCACGCTAGGCAATGCACGGCAAGGCAAGGAAAGGGTAACGCATGGGAAAGCACGGTCAGGCTAGGCAAGGCTAATGCACGACAACGCAAGGCTAGGCAATGCACGACAATGCAAGGAAAGCTTAAAGCAAAGGAAGGCACGGTCAGGCGAGATAAGGCTAAGGCACGACAACGCAAGGCTAGGCAATGCACGGAAGGCAAGCAAAGAGTAACGGAAGGTAAGGAAGGCAAGGGAAAGCAAAGAAAGGCAAGTGTAACGGAAGGAACGGCACGGCAAGGGGAAACAAGGCTAAGGCACGACAACGCACGCTAGGCAATGCACGGCAAGGCAAGGAAAGGGTAACGCATGGGAAAGCACGGTCAGGCGAGGCAAGCCTAAGGCATGACAACGCAAGGCTAGGCAATGCACGGAAAGCAAGCAAAGAGTAACGGAACGCAAGGAAGGCAAGGGAAAGCAAGGGAAGGCAAGGGTAACGGAAGGAACGGCACGGCAAGGGTTAACAAGGCTAAGGCACGACAACGCAGGGCTAGGCAATGCACGGCAAGGCAAGGAAAGAGTAACGGAAGGAAAGGAAGGCAAGGCAAAGCCAGGCAAGGCAAGTGTAACAAAAGGCACGCAACGGCAAGGGGAAACAAGGCTAAGGCACGACAACACACGGCTAGGAAATGCACGGCAAGGCAAGGAAAGGGTAACGCAAGGCAAGGCACGGTGAGGCTAGGCAAGGCTAATGCACGACAACGCAAGGCTAGGCAAGGCACGACAATGCAAGGAAAGCTTAAAGCAAAGGAAGGCACGGTCAGGCGAGATAAGGCTAAGGCACGACAAGGCAAGGCTAGGCAATGCACGGAAGGCAAGCAAAGAGTAACGGAAGGTAAGGAAGGCAAGGGAAAGCAAAGAAAGGCAAGTGTAACGGAAGGAACGGCACGGCAAGGGGAAACAAGGCTAAGGCACGACAACGCAAGCTAGGCAATGCACGGCAAGGCAAGTAAAGGGTAACGCATGGGAAAGCACGGTCAGGCGAGGCAAGGCTAAGGAAAGCCAACGCAAGGCTAGGCAATGCACGGAAAGTAAGCAAGGAGTAACGGAATGGAAGGAAGGAAAGGGAAAGCAAAGAAAGGCAAGTGTAACGGAAGGAACGGCACGGCAAGGGGAAACAAGGCTAAGGCACGACAAGGCACGGCTAGGCAATGCACGGCAAGGCAAGCAAAGGGTAACGCAAGGAAAGGCACGGTGAGGCTAGGCAAGGCTAATGCACGAAAACGCAAGGCTAGGCGATGCACGACAATGCAAGGAAAGAGTAACGGAAGGTAAGGAAGGCAAGGGAAAGCCAGGAAAGGCAATGGTAACGGAAGGAACGGAACGGCAAGGGGAAACAAGGCTAAGGCACGACAACGCACGCTAGGCAATGCACGGCAAGGCAAGGAAAGGGTAACGCATGGGAAAGCACGGTCAGGCGAGGCAAGCCTAAGGCATGACAACGCAAGGCTAGGCAATGCACGGAAAGCAAGCAAAGAGTAACGGAACGCAAGGAAGGCAAGGGAAAGCAAGGGAAGGCAAGGGTAACGGAAGGAACGGCACGGCAAGGGGTAACAAGGCTAAGGCACGACAACGCAGGGCTAGGCAATGCACGGCAAGGCAAGGAAAGAGTAACGGAAGGAAAGGAAGGCAAGGCAAAGCCAGGCAAGGCAAGTGTAACAAAAGGCACGCCACGGCAAGGGGAAACAAGGCTAAGGTACGACAACGCACGGCTAGGCAATGCACGGCAAGGCAAGGAAAGGGTAACGCAAGGCAAGGCACGGTGAGGCTAGGCAAGGCTAATGCACGACAACGCAAGGCTAGGCAATGCACGACAATGCAAGGAAAACTTAAAGCAAAGGAAGGCACGGTCAGGCGAGATAAGGCTAAGGCACGACAACGCAAGGCTAGGCAATGCAGGGAAGGGAAGCAAAGAGTAACGGAAGGTAAGCAAGGCAAGGAAAAGCAAGGAAAGGCAAGGGTAACGGAAGGAATTGCACGGCAAGGGGAAACAAGGCTAAGGCACGGCAACGCAGGCTGGGCAATGCACGGCAAGGCAAGGAACGGGTAACGCAGGGGAAGGCACGGTCAGGTGAGGCAAGGATAAGTCACGACAATGCAAGCCTAGGCAATGCACGGCAAGGCAAGGAAAGAGTAACGGAAGGAAAGGAAGGCAAGTCAAAGCCAGGAAAGGCAAGTGTAACAAAAGGCACGCCACGGCAAGGGGAAACAAGGCTAAGGCACGACAACGCACGGCTAGGCAATGCACGGCAAGGCAAGGAAATGGTAACGCAAGGCAAGGCACGGTGAGGTTAGGCAAGGCTAATGCACGACAACGCAAGGCTAGGCAATGCACGACAATGCAAGGAAAACTTAAAGCAAAGGAAGGCACGGTCAGGCGAGATAAGGCTAAGGCACGACAACGCAAGTCTAGGCAATGCAGGGAAGGGAAGCAAAGAGTAACGCAAGGTAAGCAAGGCAAGGAAAAGCAAGGAAAGGCAAGGGTAACGGAAGGAATTGCACGGCAAGGGGAAACAAGGCTAAGGCACGGCAACGCAGGCTGGGCAATGCACGGCAAGGCAAGGAAAGGGTAACGCATGGGAAAGCACGTTCAGGCGAGGCAAGGCTAAGGCACGACAACGCAAGGCTAGGCAATGCACGGAAGGCAAGCAAAGAGTGACGGAAGGTAAAGAAGGCAAGGGAAAGCAAAGAAAGGCAAGTGTAACGGAAGGAACTGCACGGCAAAGGGAAACAAGGCTAAGGCACGACAACGCACAGCTAGGCAATGCACGGCAAGGCAAGCAAAGGGTAACGCAAGGCAATGCACGGTGAGGCTAGACAAGGCTAATGCACGAAAACGCAAGGCTAGGCAATGCACGACAATGCAAGGAAAGCTTAAAGCAAAGGAAGGCAAGGTCAGGCGAGATAAGGCAAAGGCACGACAACGCAAGGCTAGGCAATTCAGGGAAGGCAAGCAAAGAGTAACGGAAGGTAAGGAAGGGAAGGAAAAGCAAGGAAAGGCAAGGGTAACGGAAGGAACGGCACGGCAAGGGGGAACAAGTCTAAGGCACGACACCGAACGCTAGGCAATGAACGGCAAGGCAAGGAAAGGGTAAGGCATGGGAAAGCACGGTCAGGCGAGGCAAGGCTAAGGCACGACAACGCAAGGCTAGGCAATGCACGGAAGGCAAGCAAAGTGTAACGGAAGGTAAGGAAGGCAAGGGAAAGCAAGGAAAGGCAAGTGTAACGGAAGGAACGGCACGGCCAGGGGAAACAAGGCTAAGGCACGACAACGCACGCTAGGCAATGCACGGCAAGGCAAGGAAAGGGTAACGCAAGGCAAAGCACGGTCAGGCTAGGCAAGGCTAATGCACGACAACGCAAGGCTAGGCAATGCACGACAATGCACGGAAAGCTTAAAGCAAAGGAAGGCACGGTCAGGCGAGATAAGGCTAAGGCACGACAACGCAAGGCTAGGCAATGCACGGAAGGCAAGCAAAGAGTAACGGAAGGTAAGGAAGGCAAGGGAAAGCAAAGAAAGGCAAGTGTAACGGAAGGAACGGCACGGCAAGGGGAAACAAGGCTAAGGCACGACAACGCACGCTAGGCAATGCACGGCAAGGCAAGGAAAGGGTAACGCATGGGAAAGCACGGTCAGGCGAGGCAAGCCTAAGGCATGACAACGCAAGGCTAGGCAATGCACGGAAAGCAAGCAAAGAGTAACGGAACGCAAGGAAGGCAAGGGAAAGCAAGGGAAGGCAAGGGTAACGGAAGGAACGGCACGGCAAGGGTTAACAAGGCTAAGGCACGACAACGCAGGGCTAGGCAATGCACGGCAAGGCAAGGAAAGAGTAACGGAAGGAAAGGAAGGCAAGGCAAAGCCAGGCAAGGCAAGTGTAACAAAAGGCACGCAACGGCAAGGGGAAACAAGGCTAAGGCACGACAACACACGGCTAGGAAATGCACGGCAAGGCAAGGAAAGGGTAACGCAAGGCAAGGCACGGTGAGGCTAGGCAAGGCTAATGCACGACAACGCAAGGCTAGGCAAGGCACGACAATGCAAGGAAAGCTTAAAGCAAAGGAAGGCACGGTCAGGCGAGATAAGGCTAAGGCACGACAAGGCAAGGCTAGGCAATGCACGGAAGGCAAGCAAAGAGTAACGGAAGGTAAGGAAGGCAAGGGAAAGCAAAGAAAGGCAAGTGTAACGGAAGGAACGGCACGGCAAGGGGAAACAAGGCTAAGGCACGACAACGCAAGCTAGGCAATGCACGGCAAGGCAAGTAAAGGGTAACGCATGGGAAAGCACGGTCAGGCGAGGCAAGGCTAAGGAAAGCCAACGCAAGGCTAGGCAATGCACGGAAAGTAAGCAAGGAGTAACGGAATGCAAGGAAGGAAAGGGAAAGCAAAGAAAGGCAAGTGTAACGGAAGGAACGGCACGGCAAGGGGAAACAAGGCTAAGGCACGACAAGGCACGGCTAGGCAATGCACGGCAAGGCAAGCAAAGGGTAACGCAAGGAAAGGCACGGTGAGGCTAGGCAAGGCTAATGCACGAAAACGCAAGGCTAGGCGATGCACGACAATGCAAGGAAAGAGTAACGGAAGGTAAGGAAGGCAAGGGAAAGCCAGGAAAGGCAATGGTAACGGAAGGAACGGAACGGCAAGGGGAAACAAGGCTAAGGCACGACAACGCACGCTAGGCAATGCACGGCAAGGCAAGGAAAGGGTAACGCATGGGAAAGCACGGTCAGGCGAGGCAAGCCTAAGGCATGACAACGCAAGGCTAGGCAATGCACGGAAAGCAAGCAAAGAGTAACGGAACGCAAGGAAGGCAAGGGAAAGCAAGGGAAGGCAAGGGTAACGGAAGGAACGGCACGGCAAGGGGTAACAAGGCTAAGGCACGACAACGCAGGGCTAGGCAATGCACGGCAAGGCAAGGAAAGAGTAACGGAAGGAAAGGAAGGCAAGGCAAAGCCAGGCAAGGCAAGTGTAACAAAAGGCACGCCACGGCAAGGGGAAACAAGGCTAAGGCACGACAACGCACGGCTAGGCAATGCACGGCAAGGCAAGGAAAGGGTAACGCAAGGCAAGGCACGGTGAGGCTAGGCAAGGCTAATGCACGACAACGCAAGGCTAGGCAATGCACGACAATGCAAGGAAAACTTAAAGCAAAGGAAGGCACGGTCAGGCGAGATAAGGCTAAGGCACGACAACGCAAGGCTAGGCAATGCAGGGAAGGGAAGCAAAGAGTAACGGAAGGTAAGCAAGGCAAGGAAAAGCAAGGAAAGGCAAGGGTAACGGAAGGAATTGCACGGCAAGGGGAAACAAGGCTAAGGCACGGCAACGCAGGCTGGGCAATGCACGGCAAGGCAAGGAAAGGGTAACGCAGGGGAAGGCACGGTCAGGTGAGGCAAGGATAAGTCACGACAATGCAAGCCTAGGCAATGCACGGCAAGGCAAGGAAAGAGTAACGGAAGGAAAGGAAGGCAAGTCAAAGCCAGGAAAGGCAAGTGTAACAAAAGGCACGCCACGGCAAGGGGAAACAAGGCTAAGGCACGACAACGCACGGCTAGGCAATGCACGGCAAGGCAAGGAAATGGTAACGCAAGGCAAGGCACGGTGAGGTTAGGCAAGGCTAATGCACGACAACGCAAGGCTAGGCAATGCACGACAATGCAAGGAAAACTTAAAGCAAAGGAAGGCACGGTCAGGCGAGATAAGGCTAAGGCACGACAACGCAAGGCTAGGCAATGCAGGGAAGGGAAGCAAAGAGTAACGGAAGGTAAGCAAGGCAAGGAAAAGCAAGAACAGGCAAGGGTAACGGAAGGAACGGCACGGCAAGGGGAAACAAGTCTAAGGCACGGCAACGCAGGCTAGGCAATGCACGGCAAGGCAAGGAAAGGGTAACGCATGGGAAAGCACGGTCAGGCGAGGCAAGGCTAAGGCACGACAACGCAAGGCTAGGCAATGCACGGAAGGCAAGCAAAGAGTAACGGAAGGTAAAGAAGGCAAGGGAAAGCAAAGAAAGGCAAGTGTAACGGAAGGAACTGCACGGCAAAGGGAAACAAGGCTAAGGCACGACAACGCACAGCTAGGCAATGCACGGCAAGGCAAGCAAAGGGTAACGCAAGGCAATGCACGGTGAGGCTAGACAAGGCTAATGCACGAAAACGCAAGGCTAGGCAATGCACGACAATGCAAGGAAAGCTTAAAGCAAAGGAAGGGAAGGTCAGGCGAGATAAGGCAAAGGCACGACAACGCAAGGCTAGGCAATTCAGGGAAGGCAAGCAAAGAGTAACGGAAGGTAAGGAAGGCAAGGGAAAGCAAGGAAAGGCAAGGGTAACGGAAGGAACGGCACGGCAAGGGGGAACAAGTCTAAGGCACGACACCGAACGCTAGGCAATGAACGGCAAGGCAAGGAAAGGGTAAGGCATGGGAAAGCACGGTCAGGCGAGGCAAGGCTAAGGCACGACAACGCAAGGCTAGGCAATGCACGGAAGGCAAGCAAAGAGTAACGGAAGGTAAGGAAGGCAAGGGAAAGCAAGGAAAGGCAAGTGTAACGGAAGGAACGGCACGGCAAGGGGAAACAAGGCTAAGGCACGACAACGCACGCTAGGCAATGCACGGCAAGGCAAGGAAAGGGTAACGCATGGGAAAGCACGGTCAGGCTAGGCAAGGCTAATGCACGAAAACGCAAGGCTAGGCAATGCACGACAATGCAAGGAAAGCTTAAAGCAAAGGAAGGCACGGTCAGGCGAGATAAGGCTAAGGCACGACAACGCAAGGCTAGGCAATGCACGGAAGGCAAGCAAAGAGTAACGGAAGGTAAGGAAGGCAAGGGAAAGCAAAGAAAGGCAAGTGTAACGGAAGGAACGGCACGGCAAGGGGAAACAAGGCTAAGGCACGACAACGCACGCTAGGCAATGCACGGCAAGGCAAGGAAAGGGTAACGCATGGGAAAGCACGGTCAGGCGAGGCAAGCCTAAGGCATGACAACGCAAGGCTAGGCAATGCACGGAAAGCAAGCAAAGAGTAACGGAACGCAAGGAAGGCAAGGGAAAGCAAGGGAAGGCAAGGGTAACGGAAGGAACGGCACGGCAAGGGGTAAAAAGGCTAAGGCACGGCAACGCAAGGCTAGGCAATGCACGGCAAGGCAAGGAAAGAGTAACGGAAGGAAAGGAAGGCAAGGCAAAGCCAGGCAAGGCAAGTGTAACAAAAGGCACGCCACGGCAAGGGGAAACAAGGCTAAGGCACGACAACGCACGGCTAGGCAATGCACGGCAAGGCAAGGAAATGGTAACGCAAGGCAAGGCACGGTGAGGTTAGGCAAGGCTAATGCACGACAACGCAAGGCTAGGCAATGCACGACAATGTAAGGAAAACTTAAAGCAAAGGAAGGCACGGTCAGGCGAGATAAGGCTAAGGCACGACAACGCAAGGCTAGGCAATGCAGGGAAGGGAAGCAAAGAGTAACGGAAGGTAAGCAAGGCAAGGAAAAGCAAGGAAAGGCAAGGGTAACGGAAGGAATTGCACGGCAAGGGGAAACAAGGCTAAGGCACGGCAACGCAGGCTAGGCAATGCACGGCAAGGCAAGGAAAGGGTAACGCAGGGGAAGGCACGGTCAGGTGAGGCAAGGATAAGGCACGACAATGCAAGGCTAGGCAATGCACGGCAAGGCAAGGAAAGAGTAACGGAAGGAAAGGAAGGCAAGTCAAAGCCAGGAAAGGCAAGTGTAACAAAAGGCACGCCACGGCAAGGGGAAACAAGGCTAAGGCACGACAACGCACGGCTAGGCAATGCACGGAAGGCAAGCAAAGAGTAACGGAAGGTAAGGAAGGCAAGGGAAAGCAAGGAAAGGCAAGTGTAACGGAAGGAACGGCACGGCAAGGGGAAACAAGGCTAAGGCACGACAACGCACGCTAGGCAATGCACGGCAAGGCAAGTAAAGGGTAACGCATGGGAAAGCACGGTCAGGCGAGGCAAGGCTAAGGAAAGCCAACGCAAGGCTAGGCAATGCACGGAAAGTAAGCAAGGAGTAACGGAATGGAAGGAAGGAAAGGGAAAGCAAAGAAAGGCAAGTGTAACGGAAGGAACGGCACGGCAAGGGGAAACAAGGCTAAGGCACGACAAGGCACGGCTAGGCAATGCACGGCAAGGCAAGCAAAGGGTAACGCAAGGAAAGGCACGGTGAGGCTAGGCAAGGCTAATGCACGAAAACGCAAGGCTAGGCGATGCACGACAATGCAAGGAAAGAGTAACGGAAGGTAAGGAAGGCAAGGGAAAGCCAGGAAAGGCAATGGTAACGGAAGGAACGGAACGGCAAGGGGAAACAAGGCTAAGGCACGACAACGCACGCTAGGCAATGCACGGCAAGGCAAGGAAAGGGTAACGCATGGGAAAGCACGGTCAGGCGAGGCAAGCCTAAGGCATGACAACGCAAGGCTAGGCAATGCACGGAAAGCAAGCAAAGAGTAACGGAACGCAAGGAAGGCAAGGGAAAGCAAGGGAAGGCAAGGGTAACGGAAGGAACGGCACGGCAAGGGGTAACAAGGCTAAGGCACGACAACGCAGGGCTAGGCAATGCACGGCAAGGCAAGGAAAGAGTAACGGAAGGAAAGGAAGGCAAGGCAAAGCCAGGCAAGGCAAGTGTAACAAAAGGCACGCCACGGCAAGGGGAAACAAGGCTAAGGCACGACAACGCACGGCTAGGCAATGCACGGCAAGGCAAGGAAAGGGTAACGCAAGGCAAGGCACGGTGAGGCTAGGCAAGGCTAATGCACGACAACGCAAGGCTAGGCAATGCACGACAATGCAAGGAAAACTTAAAGCAAAGGAAGGCACGGTCAGGCGAGATAAGGCTAAGGCACGACAACGCAAGGCTAGGCAATGCAGGGAAGGGAAGCAAAGAGTAACGGAAGGTAAGCAAGGCAAGGAAAAGCAAGGAAAGGCAAGGGTAACGGAAGGAATTGCACGGCAAGGGGAAACAAGGCTAAGGCACGGCAACGCAGGCTGGGCAATGCACGGCAAGGCAAGGAAAGGGTAACGCAGGGGAAGGCACGGTCAGGTGAGGCAAGGATAAGTCACGACAATGCAAGCCTAGGCAATGCACGGCAAGGCAAGGAAAGAGTAACGGAAGGAAAGGAAGGCAAGTCAAAGCCAGGAAAGGCAAGTGTAACAAAAGGCACGCCACGGCAAGGGGAAACAAGGCTAAGGCACGACAACGCACGGCTAGGCAATGCACGGCAAGGCAAGGAAATGGTAACGCAAGGCAAGGCACGGTGAGGTTAGGCAAGGCTAATGCACGACAACGCAAGGCTAGGCAATGCACGACAATGCAAGGAAAACTTAAAGCAAAGGAAGGCACGGTCAGGCGAGATAAGGCTAAGGCACGACAACGCAAGGCTAGGCAATGCAGGGAAGGGAAGCAAAGAGTAACGGAAGGTAAGCAAGGCAAGGAAAAGCAAGGAAAGGCAAGGGTAACGGAAGGAATTGCACGGCAAGGGGAAACAAGGCTAAGGCACGGCAACGCAGGCTGGGCAATGCACGGCAAGGCAAGGAAAGGGTAACGCATGGGAAAGCACGTTCAGGCGAGGCAAGGCTAAGGCACGACAACGCAAGGCTAGGCAATGCACGGAAGGCAAGCAAAGAGTGACGGAAGGTAAAGAAGGCAAGGGAAAGCAAAGAAAGGCAAGTGTAACGGAAGGAACTGCACGGCAAAGGGAAACAAGGCTAAGGCACCACAACGCACAGCTAGGCAATGCACGGCAAGGCAAGCAAAGGGTAACGCAAGGCAATGCACGGTGAGGCTAGACAAGGCTAATGCACGAAAACGCAAGGCTAGGCAATGCACGACAATGCAAGGAAAGCTTAAAGCAAAGGAAGGCAAGGTCAGGCGAGATAAGGCAAAGGCACGACAACGCAAGGCTAGGCAATTCAGGGAAGGCAAGCAAAGAGTAACGGAAGGTAAGGAAGGCAAGGGAAAGCAAGGAAAGGCAAGGGTAACGGAAGGAACGGCACGGCAAGGGGGAACAAGTCTAAGGCACGACACCGAACGCTAGGCAATGAACGGCAAGGCAAGGAAAGGGTAAGGCATGGGAAAGCACGGTCAGGCGAGGCAAGGCTAAGGCACGACAACGCAAGGCTAGGCAATGCACGGAAGGCAAGCAAAGAGTAACGGAAGGTAAGGAAGGCAAGGGAAAGCAAGGAAAGGCAAGTGTAACGGAAGGAACGGCACGGCCAGGGGAAACAAGGCTAAGGCACGACAACGCACGCTAGGCAATGCACGGCAAGGCAAGGAAAGGGTAACGCATGGGAAAGCACGGTCAGGCTAGGCAAGGCTAATGCACGACAACGCAAGGCTAGGCAATGCACGACAATGCAAGGAAAGCTTAAAGCAAAGGAAGGCACGGTCAGGCGAGATAAGGCTAAGGCACGACAACGCAAGGCTAGGCAATGCACGGAAGGCAAGCAAAGAGTAACGGAAGGTAAGGAAGGCAAGGGAAAGCAAAGAAAGGCAAGTGTAACGGAAGGAACGGCACGGCAAGGGGAAACAAGGCTAAGGCACGACAACGCACGCTAGGCAATGCACGGCAAGGCAAGGAAAGGGTAACGCATGGGAAAGCACGGTCAGGCGAGGCAAGCCTAAGGCATGACAACGCAAGGCTAGGCAATGCACGGAAAGCAAGCAAAGAGTAACGGAACGCAAGGAAGGCAAGGGAAAGCAAGGGAAGGCAAGGGTAACGGAAGGAACGGCACGGCAAGGGTTAACAAGGCTAAGGCACGACAACGCAGGGCTAGGCAATGCACGGCAAGGCAAGGAAAGAGTAACGGAAGGAAAGGAAGGCAAGGCAAAGCCAGGCAAGGCAAGTGTAACAAAAGGCACGCCACGGCAAGGGGAAACAAGGCTAAGGCACGACAACGCACGGCTAGGCAATGCACGGCAAGGCAAGGAAATGGTAACGCAAGGCAAGGCACGGTGAGGTTAGGCAAGGCTAATGCACGACAACGCAAGGCTAGGCAATGCACGACAATGTAAGGAAAACTTAAAGCAAAGAAGGCACGGTCAGGCGAGATAAGGCTAAGGCACGACAACGCAAGGCTAGGCAATGCAGGGAAGGGAAGCAAAGAGTAACGGAAGGTAAGCAAGGCAAGGAAAAGCAAGGAAAGGCAAGGGTAACGGAAGGAATTGCACGGCAAGGGGAAACAAGGCTAAGGCACGGCAACGCAGGCTGGGCAATGCACGGCAAGGCAAGGAAAGGGTAACGCAGGGGAAGGCACGGTCAGGTGAGGCAAGGATAAGTCACGACAATGCAAGCCTAGGCAATGCACGGCAAGGCAAGGAAAGAGTAACGGAAGGAAAGGAAGGTAAGTCAAAGCCAGGAGAGGCAAGTGTAACAAAAGGCACGCCACGGCAAGGGGAAACAAGGCTAAGGCACGACAACGCACGGCTAGGCAATGCACGGCAAGGCAAGGAAATGGTAACGCAAGGCAAGGCACGGTGAGGTTAGGCAAGGCTAATGCACGACAACGCAAGGCTAGGCAATGCACGACAATGTAAGGAAAACTTAAAGCAAAGGAAGGCACGGTCAGGCGAGATAAGGCTAAGGCACGACAACGCAAGGCTAGGCAATGCAGGGAAGGGAAGCAAAGAGTAACGGAAGGTAAGCAAGGCAAGGAAAAGCAAGGAAAGGCAAGGGTAACGGAAGGAATTGCACGGCAAGGGGAAAGAAGGCTAAGGCACGGCAACGCAGGCTGGGCAATGCACGGCAAGGCAAGGAAAGGGTAACGCATGGGAAAGCACGTTCAGGCGAGGCAAGGCTAAGGCACGACAACGCAAGGCTTGGCAATGCACGGAAGGCAAGCAAAGAGTGACGGAAGGTAAAGAAGGCAAGGGAAAGCAAAGAAAGGCAAGTGTAACGGAAGGAACTGCACGGCAAAGGGAAACAAGGCTAAGGCACGACAACGCACAGCTAGGCAATGCACGGCAAGGCAAGCAAAGGGTAACGCAAGGCAATGCACGGTGAGGCTAGACAAGGCTAATGCACGAAAACGCAAGGCTAGGCAATGCACGACAATGCAAGGAAAGCTTAAAGCAAAGGAAGGCAAGGTCAGGCGAGATAAGGCAAAGGCACGACAACGCAAGGCTAGGCAATTCAGGGAAGGCAAGCAAAGAGTAACGGAAGGTAAGGAAGGCAAGGAAAAGCAAGGAAAGGCAAGGGTAACGGAAGGAACGGCACGGCAAGGGGGAACAAGTCTAAGGCACGACACCGAACGCTAGGCAATGAACGGCAAGGCAAGGAAAGGGTAAGGCATGGGAAAGCACGGTCAGGCGAGGCAAGGCTAAGGCACGACAACGCAAGGCTAGGCAATGCACGGAAGGCAAGCAAAGAGTGACGGAAGGTAAGGAAGGCAAGGGAAAGCAAGGAAAGGCAAGTGTAACGGAAGGAACGGCACGGCCAGGGGAAACAAGGATAAGGCACGACAACGCACGCTAGGCAATGCACGGCAAGGCAAGGAAAGGGTAACGCATGGGAAAGCACGGTCAGGCTAGGCAAGGCTAATGCACGACAACGCAAGGCTAGGCAATGCACGACAATGCAAGGAAAGCTTAAAGCAAAGGAAGGCACGGTCAGGCGAGATAAGGCTAAGGCACGACAACGCAAGGCTAGGCAATGCACGGAAGGCAAGCAAAGAGTAACGGAAGGTAAGGAAGGCAAGGGAAAGCAAAGAAAGGCAAGTGTAACGGAAGGAACGGCACGGCAAGGGGAAACAAGGCTAAGGCACGACAACGCACGCTAGGCAATGCACGGCAAGGCAAGGAAAGGGTAACGCATGGGAAAGCACGGTCAGGCGAGGCAAGCCTAAGGCATGACAACGCAAGGCTAGGCAATGCACGGAAAGCAAGCAAAGAGTAACGGAACGCAAGGAAGGCAAGGGAAAGCAAGGGAAGGCAAGGGTAACGGAAGGAACGGCACGGCAAGGGTTAACAAGGCTAAGGCACGACAACGCAGGGCTAGGCAATGCACGGCAAGGCAAGGAAAGAGTAACGGAAGGAAAGGAAGGCAAGGCAAAGCCAGGCAAGGCAAGTGTAACAAAAGGCACGCAACGGCAAGGGGAAACAAGGCTAAGGCACGACAACACACGGCTAGGAAATGCACGGCAAGGCAAGGAAAGGGTAACGCAAGGCAAGGCACGGTGAGGCTAGGCAAGGCTAATGCACGACAACGCAAGGCTAGGCAAGGCACGACAATGCAAGGAAAGCTTAAAGGAAAGGAAGGCACGGTCAGGCGAGATAAGGCTAAGGCACGACAAGGCAAGGCTAGGCAATGCACGGAAGGCAAGCAAAGAGTAACGGAAGGTAAGGAAGGCAAGGGAAAGCAAAGAAAGGCAAGTGTAACGGAAGGAACGGCACGGCAAGGGGAAACAAGGCTAAGGCACGACAACGCAAGCTAGGCAATGCACGGCAAGGCAAGTAAAGGGTAACGCATGGGAAAGCACGGTCAGGCGAGGCAAGGCTAAGGAAAGCCAACGCAAGGCTAGGCAATGCACGGAAAGTAAGCAAGGAGTAACGGAATGGAAGGAAGGAAAGGGAAAGCAAAGAAAGGCAAGTGTAACGGAAGGAACGGCACGGCAAGGGGAAACAAGGCTAAGGCACGACAAGGCACGGCTAGGCAATGCACGGCAAGGCAAGCAAAGGGTAACGCAAGGAAAGGCACGGTGAGGCTAGGCAAGGTTAATGCACGAAAACGCAAGGCTAGGCGATGCACGACAATGCAAGGAAAGAGTAACGGAAGGTAAGGAAGGCAAGGGAAAGCCAGGAAAGGCAATGGTAACGGAAGGAACGGAACGGCAAGGGGAAACAAGGCTAAGGCACGACAACGCACGCTAGGCAATGCACGGCAAGGCAAGGAAAGGGTAACGCATGGGAAAGCACGGTCAGGCGAGGCAAGCCTAAGGCATGACAACGCAAGGCTAGGCAATGCACGGAAAGCAAGCAAAGAGTAACGGAACGCAAGGAAGGCAAGGGAAAGCAAGGGAAGGCAAGGGTAACGGAAGGAACGGCACGGCAAGGGGTAACAAGGCTAAGGCACGACAACGCAGGGCTAGGCAATGCACGGCAAGGCAAGGAAAGAGTAACGGAAGGAAAGGAAGGCAAGGCAAAGCCAGGCAAGGCAAGTGTAACAAAAGGCACGCCACGGCAAGGGGAAACAAGGCTAAGGTACGACAACGCACGGCTAGGCAATGCACGGCAAGGCAAGGAAAGGGTAACGCAAGGCAAGGCACGGTGAGGCTAGGCAAGGCTAATGCACGACAACGCAAGGCTAGGCAATGCACGACAATGCAAGGAAAACTTAAAGCAAAGGAAGGCACGGTCAGGCGAGATAAGGCTAAGGCACGACAACGCAAGGCTAGGCAATGCAGGGAAGGGAAGCAAAGAGTAACGGAAGGTAAGCAAGGCAAGGAAAAGCAAGGAAAGGCAAGGGTAACGGAAGGAATTGCACGGCAAGGGGAAACAAGGCTAAGGCACGGCAACGCAGGCTGGGCAATGCACGGCAAGGCAAGGAACGGGTAACGCAGGGGAAGGCACGGTCAGGTGAGGCAAGGATAAGTCACGACAATGCAAGCCTAGGCAATGCACGGCAAGGCAAGGAAAGAGTAACGGAAGGAAAGGAAGGCAAGTCAAAGCCAGGAAAGGCAAGTGTAACAAAAGGCACGCCACGGCAAGGGGAAACAAGGCTAAGGCACGACAACGCACGGCTAGGCAATGCACGGCAAGGCAAGGAAATGGTAACGCAAGGCAAGGCACGGTGAGGTTAGGCAAGGCTAATGCACGACAACGCAAGGCTAGCCAATGCACGACAATGCAAGGAAAACTTAAAGCAAAGGAAGGCACGGTCAGGCGAGATAAGGCTAAGGCACGACAACGCAAGGCTAGGCAATGCAGGGAAGGGAAGCAAAGAGTAACGGAAGGTAAGCAAGGCAAGGAAAAGCAAGGAAATGCAAGGGTAACGGAAGGAATTGCACGGCAAGGGGAAACAAGGCTAAGGCACGGCAACGCAGGCTGGGCAATGCACGGCAAGGCAAGGAAAGGGTAACGCATGGGAAAGCACGTTCAGGCGAGGCAAGGCTAAGGCACGACAACGCAAGGCTAGGCAATGCACGGAAGGCAAGCAAAGAGTGACGGAAGGTAAAGAAGGCAAGGGAAAGCAAAGAAAGGCAAGTGTAACGGAAGGAACTGCACGGCAAAGGGAAACAAGGCTAAGGCACGACAACGCACAGCTAGGCAATGCACGGCAAGGCAAGCAAAGGGTAACGCAAGGCAATGCACGGTGAGGCTAGACAAGGCTAATGCACGAAAACGCAAGGCTAGGCAATGCACGACAATGCAAGGAAAGCTTAAAGCAAAGGAAGGCAAGGTCAGGCGAGATAAGGCAAAGGCACGACAACGCAAGGCTAGGCAATTCAGGGAAGGCAAGCAAAGAGTAACGGAAGGTAAGGAAGGCAAGGAAAAGCAAGGAAAGGCAAGGGTAACGGAAGGAACGGCACGGCAAGGGGGAACAAGTCTAAGGCACGACACCGAACGCTAGGCAATGAACGGCAAGGCAAGGAAAGGGTAAGGCATGGGAAAGCACGGTCAGGCGAGGCAAGGCTAAGGCACGACAACGCAAGGCTAGGCAATGCACGGAAGGCAAGCAAAGAGTAACGGAAGGTAAGGAAGGCAAGGGAAAGCAAGGAAAGGCAAGTGTAACGGAAGGAACGGCACGGCCAGGGGAAACAAGGCTAAGGCACGACAACGCACGCTAGGCAATGCACGGCAAGGCAAGGAAAGGGTAACGCATGGGAAAGCACGGTCAGGCTAGGCAAGGCTAATGCACGACAACGCAAGGCTAGGCAATGCACGACAATGCAAGGAAAGCTTAAAGCAAAGGAAGGCACGGTCAGGCGAGATAAGGCTAAGGCACGACAACGCAAGGCTAGGCAATGCACGGAAGGCAAGCAAAGAGTAACGGAAGGTAAGGAAGGCAAGGGAAAGCAAAGAAAGGCAAGTGTAACGGAAGGAACGGCACGGCAAGGGGAAACAAGGCTAAGGCACGACAACGCACGCTAGGCAATGCACGGCAAGGCAAGGAAAGGGTAACGCATGGGAAAGCACGGTCAGGCGAGGCAAGCCTAAGGCATGACAACGCAAGGCTAGGCAATGCACGGAAAGCAAGCAAAGAGTAACGAAACGCAAGGAAGGCAAGGGAAAGCAAGGGAAGGCAAGGGTAACGGAAGGAACGGCACGGCAAGGGTTAACAAGGCTAAGGCACGACAACGCAGGGCTAGGCAATGCACGGCAAGGCAAGGAAAGAGTAACGGAAGGAAAGGAAGGCAAGGCAAAGCCAGGCAAGGCAAGTGTAACAAAAGGCACGCAACGGCAAGGGGAAACAAGGCTAAGGCCCGACAACACACGGCTAGGAAATGCACGGCAAGGCAAGGAAAGGGTAACGCAAGGCAAGGCACGGTGAGGCTAGGCAAGGCTAATGCACGACAACGCAAGGCTAGGCAAGGCACGACAATGCAAGGAAAGCTTAAAGCAAAGGAAGGCACGGTCAGGCGAGATAAGGCTAAGGCACGACAAGGCAAGGCTAGGCAATGCACGGAAGGCAAGCAAAGAGTAACGGAAGGTAAGGAAGGCAAGGGAAAGCAAAGAAAGGCAAGTGTAACGGAAGGAACGGCACGGCAAGGGGAAACAAGGCTAAGGCACGACAACGCAAGCTAGGCAATGCACGGCAAGGCAAGGAAAGGGTAACGCATGGGAAAGCACGGTCAGGCGAGGCAAGGCTAAGGCATGACAACGCAAGGCTAGGCAATGCACGGAAAGCAAGCAAGGAGTAACGGAATGGAAGGAAGGAAAGGGAAAGCAAAGAAAGGCAAGTGTAACGGAAGGAATGGCACGGCAAGGGGAAACAAGGCTAAGGCACGACAAGGCACGGCTAGGCAATGCACGGCAAGGCAAGCAAAGGGTAACGCAAGGAAAGGCACGGTGAGGCTAGGCAAGGCTAATGCACGAAAACGCAAGGCTAGGCGATGCACGACAATGCAAGGAAAGAGTAACGGAAGGTAAGGAAGGCAAGGGAAAGCCAGGAAAGGCAATGGTAACGGAAGGAACGGAACGGCAAGGGGAAACAAGGCTAAGGCACGACAACGCACGCTAGGCAATGCACGGCAAGGCAAGGAAAGGGTAACGCATGGGAAAGCACGGTCAGGCGAGGCTAGCCTAAGGCATGACAACGCAAGGCTAGGCAATGCACGGAAAGGAAGCAAAGAGTAACGGAACGCAAGGAAGGCAAGGGAAAGCAAGGGAAGGCAAGGGTAACGGAAGGAACAGCACGGCAAGGGGTAACAAGGCTAAGGCACGACAACGCAGGGCTAGGCAATGCACGGCAAGGCAAGGAAAGAGTAACGGAAGGAAAGGAAGGCAAGGCAAAGCCAGGCAAAGCAAGTGTAACAAAAGGCACGCCACGGCAAGGGGAAACAAGGCTAAGGCACGACAACGCACGGCTAGGCAATGCACGGCAAGGCAAGGAAAGGGTAACGCAATGCAAGGCACGGTGAGGCTAGGCAAGGCTAATGCACGACAACGCAAGGCTAGGCAATGCACGACAATGCAAGGAAAACTTAAAGCAAAGGAAGGCACGGTCAGGCGAGATAAGGCTAAGGCACGACAACGCAAGGCTAGGCAATGCAGGGAAGGGAAGCAAAGAGTAACGGAAGGTAAGCAAGGCAAGGAAAAGCAAGGAAAGGCAAGGGTAACGGAAGGAATTGCACGGCAAGGGGAAACAAGGCTAAGGCACGGCAACGCAGGCTGGGCAATGCACGGCAAGGCAAGGAAAGGGTAACGCAGGGGAAGGCACGGTCAGGTGAGGCAAGGATAAGTCACGACAATGCAAGCCTAGGCAATGCACGGCAAGGCAAGGAAAGAGTAACGGAAGGAAAGGAAGGCAAGTCAAAGCCAGGAAAGGCAAGTGTAACAAAAGGCACGCCACGGCAAGGGGAAACAAGGCTAAGGCACGACAACGCACGGCTAGGCAATGCACGGCAAGGCAAGGAAATGGTAACGCAAGGCAAGGCACGGTGAGGTTAGGCAAGGCTAATGCACGACAACGCAAGGCTAGGCAATGCACGACAATGCAAGGAAAACTTAAAGCAAAGGAAGGCACGGTCAGGCGAGATAAGGCTAAGGCACGACAACGCAAGGCTAGGCAATGCAGGGAAGGGAAGCAAAGAGTAACGGAAGGTAAGCAAGGCAAGGAAAAGCAAGGAAAGGCAAGGGTAACTGAAGGAATTGCACGGCAAGGGGAAACAAGGCTAAGGCACGGCAACGCAGGCTGGGCAATGCACGGCAAGGCAAGGAAAGGGTAACGCATGGGAAAGCACGTTCAGGCGAGGCAAGGCTAAGGCACGACAACGCAAGGCTAGGCAATGCACGGAAGGCAAGCAAAGAGTGACGGAAGGTAAAGAAGGCAAGGGAAAGCAAAGAAAGGCAAGTGTAACGGAAGGAACTGCACGGCAAAGGGAAACAAGGCTAAGGCACGACAACGCACAGCTAGGCAATGCACGGCAAGGCAAGCAAAGGGTAACGCAAGGCAATGCACGGTGAGGCTAGGCAAGGCTAATGCACGACAACGCAAGGCTAGGCAATGCACGACAATGCAAGGAAAGCTTAAAGCAAAGGAAGGCAAGGTCAGGCGAGATAAGGCAAAGGCACGACAACGCAAGGCTAGGCAATTCAGGGAAGGCAAGCAAAGAGTAACGGAAGGTAAGGAAGGCAAGGAAAAGCAAGGAAAGGCAAGGGTAACGGAAGGAACGGCACGGCAAGGGGGAACAAGTCTAAGGCACGACACCGAACGCTAGGCAATGAACGGCAAGGCAAGGAAAGGGTAAGGCATGGGAAAGCACGGTCAGGCGAGGCAAGGCTAAGGCACGACAACGCAAGGCTAGGCAATGCACGGAAGGCAAGCAAAGAGTAACGGAAGGTAAGGAAGGCAAGGGAAAGCAAGGAAAGGCAAGTGTAACGGAAGGAACGGCACGGCCAGGGGAAACAAGGCTAAGGCACGACAACGCACGCTAGGCAATGCACGGCAAGGCAAGGAAAGGGTAACGCATGGGAAAGCACGGTCAGGCTAGGCAAGGCTAATGCACGACAACGCAAGGCTAGGCAATGCACGACAATGCAAGGAAAGCTTAAAGCAAAGGAAGGCACGGTCAGGCGAGATAAGGCTAAGGCACGACAACGCAAGGCTAGGCAATGCACGGAAGGCAAGCAAAGAGTAACGGAAGGTAAGGAAGGCAAGGGAAAGCAAAGAAAGGCAAGTGTAACGGAAGGAACGGCACGGCAAGGGGAAACAAGGCTAAGGCACGACAACGCACGCTAGGCAATGCACGGCAAGGCAAGGAAAGGGTAACGCATGGGAAAGCACGGTCAGGCGAGGCAAGCCTAAGGCATGACAACGCAAGGCTAGGCAATGCACGGAAAGCAAGCAAAGAGTAACGGAACGCAAGGAAGGCAAGGGAAAGCAAGGGAAGGCAAGGGTAACGGAAGGAACGGCACGGCAAGGGTTAACAAGGCTAAGGCACGACAACGCAGGGCTAGGCAATGCACGGCAAGGCAAGGAAAGAGTAACGGAAGGAAAGGAAGGCAAGGCAAAGCCAGGCAAGGCAAGTGTAACAAAAGGCACGCAACGGCAAGGGGAAACAAGGCTAAGGCACGACAACACACGGCTAGGAAATGCACGGCAAGGCAAGGAAAGGGTAACGCAAGGCAAGGCACGGTGAGGCTAGGCAAGGCTAATGCACGACAACGCAAGGCTAGGCAAGGCACGACAATGCAAGGAAAGCTTAAAGCAAAGGAAGGCACGGTCAGGCGAGATAAGGCTAAGGCACGACAAGGCAAGGCTAGGCAATGCACGGAAGGCAAGCAAAGAGTAACGGAAGGTAAGGAAGGCAAGGGAAAGCAAAGAAAGGCAAGTGTAACGGAAGGAACGGCACGGCAAGGGGAAACAAGGCTAAGGCACGACAACGCAAGCGAGGCAATGCACGGCAAGGCAAGTAAAGGGTAACGCATGGGAAAGCACGGTCAGGCGAGGCAAGGCTAAGGAAAGCCAACGCAAGGCTAGGCAATGCACGGAAATTAAGCAAGGAGTAACGGAATGGAAGGAAGGCAAGGGAAAGCAAAGAAAGGCAAGTGTAACGGAAGGAACGGCACGGCAAGGGGAAACAAGGCTAAGGCACGACAAGGCACGGCTAGGCAATGCACGGCAAGGCAAGCAAAGGGTAACGCAAGGAAAGGCACGGTGAGGCTAGGCAAGGCTAATGCACGAAAACGCAAGGCTAGGCGATGCACGACAATGCAAGGAAAGAGTAACGGAAGGTAAGGAAGGCAAGGGAAA